>NW_028321902.1:3331086-3633913 GCF_036245765.1 Copidosoma floridanum | reverse complement strand
CCTCTTAAAAAATGACGCACTAAAAGCCCTTTTCTTTTTTCCCTCCATCAGCGCATTATAAAATAAAGAGAGAATCCGATGTTTCTTAACGCTACCGTCAACTTATTAATTAACAGGACTCATCGCTAGTCAAGCTTTCGCTCGCTCAATGCAATGTTGAAGGCTGAATTAGAATTTTTTTCTTTTTTCAACTTTTAATCTCTTTTCTCTGCATCTTTCAACTATACTGCAGTACGTTCAAGTCATCATTAGCTTGTGTATCAACTTAATGCAAATTAAAAAAAAAAAGGAAAATAACGACAAAAACAAACATTTAGGTGAAAAATTACTCCGTACCTTTTACTGAATAATACAATTCTTTACCGAAATAGGTCATAAAAAGTTTATTAGCGCCCATACAACCCGAGGCACTTGTCTCTCGAGTGCGGCTTGTCTCGCATGTGTATATATCCATTTCTAAAACATTACCTTTATAAAAGAGCCCGCGTGCTTTTTCTATCTCGTGGCCGTATTACAACAACTCGGTTCCACGCGCATACACACACATGCAAAGGGCACATAAAAAACACATAGCCGGCAAAGAACGAGCCGAGCAGAGGAAGGGGGATTACGTTAAATCCGCCACTTCACGGCACCTCTTTCTCTCTCTCCCTTTTATTTCTTTCTTTCGCTCAAAGAGGCATTTGAGAGCGGCAATTTTCCCGAAAATCCGCGACCTCCTCGGGCAAACATTTTTCTCAATCCCCCCCCCCTCCCGAAAGCCGTGGCTTAACTTTCAAATCACTAGCCCTGCCTTTCCGACTCCTTGAGGAGATTTTTGTTTTCCTCTCGCCCATTGTTAGGACCTCTGGGACAAGAAAAAAGATTTAGGCCGACGACCACGAGAATCCTGATTTTTTTTTTTTTTATTATAATTGCTGAAATGAAAAGGAGATTTTTTAGAATAAATATCTTACAATTGCAAGCTCGCAAAATTAGAATTTTTATGCAATAATATTTTATTCTTAAAGAAAAAACTTCTTCTCACCATCCACACTCCTTGTTTGGATGTAAATAACGTATGCAGGCATTATTGAAGTCAATTAATTTTTCTATTAAATATCAAAGGTCAATTTTTCGTTGTACATGGTGAGGTCGTCTATGTACGACGAAATATTGACCTTCGATATTTAAGAAAAAAAAATGAATACACTTAAATAATGCCTGTATGCGTTACTTAAATATAAGTAATGGATATTCATAATCTCGAATACCGTCCTCTCGGGCATACTCCCGCCGTCGTAATCAACTTTTTCGGGCAAACTTTTAATTCAATAATCGTAACGGCTTGATGGAAAATTTAGAGGTCCATTTCGAGAAATAACCGTGTGCATGTATATATATATATATATATATATATATATGTACACTGAGAAAAGTGGTGTTAGAAAAAGTGTTATAACTATATTAAAAATTACTAAATTTTATAGGAAAGCTGAGACATAGTACTAGCCATATTATAAAAATTACTATGCTACATAGTAAAACCAGATTATATTAAAATTTGCTATTTTGACATAGTAATTTTTACTTTATTCAGGAAGAATTTTTATGTTCAAGTAAGAGAAGAAAAATATATGACATACATATATGTAGATTTAAATGTACATACATATGTTTTTCTTGTTGTACATAGATGTTGATGCATTTTAAAAAGATTCTTATTTCAAAAAAGATCTGCTGTGATGGGGATTTGAACCTTTTATCCTTGAGCTTCCGAGTCAAGCTCCGTACCCACTAGACCACGGGACATGATGTCCGTGCGAGTGTGAATAGAGTACATGTGTGAACGTGTACTGTTTATCATACACACAATGAAGTTACAAAATTACAGGGTTTCCTGTATAGACCAAGGTGTTAACAACGGATAATTAGTCGATTCAAAATTAACTGTCGGCACGTATCAATTTTTAACCCTGATGATGTTCCTCTTAATATTTACATTCGTATAACCTCAAATTTAAAACTCAATAGGCGTGTATACTTATAGACATCATATGAAATTATTTTCGAACATACTTAGTAATTTTTACTATGCTGAATAGCAATGCAGTGGAATGAGAAATTTCACTATGTCACATAGCAAATTCTACTTTAGAATGTGGTACGTTTTAAAACGATTACAATAAAATTTACTATGTTGTGTAGGAAAAATTGGACTATCACAATTTTTACTATGTTAGACATTGTAATTTTTATCATGCCATGGAATAATTTTTGTACGGCTACTGAATAATAAAAATTACCTAAAATGTAATAAAAATTATTTTAAACGTAATAATTTTGCGTCATCAGGTTAGTGTAGCTCAGTTTTCCTAAAAATATAGTAATTTTTAGTACAGTTATAATAATTTTTTAACACTACTTTTCTCAGTGTACAAGCGCGTAAGACGCACGCCACTATTAATATCCATACTTAAATAATGGCTCAAAATGACTTTACTGGAAGTAAAAGTATGGTAGACGTGGAAGAGGAGCCATCAGAATAAAGTCCAAAGTTGGCCGCAATTAGCTCTCTCCCCCCGCCCTTCCTTTTCCGGAACTTTTAATATAATATTTATTAAAACCAAAGTTCGCTCCTGCTATATATACAACCCCCTGCCTAGAATAGCTCTCCCGTTTCCCTGCGTTAAATAGGAATTTCAAAATTTGCTTTTTGTTTTCATCAATGTTTCTTTTATTGTTTTTTTTTCTACCAGTAAATACTTGAACATTTTGGGTTTTTGTATAATTGCACTAAATTTGAATAATAATTGTATGAGGCTACACATGGTAAGATATTTCACATTATTTACGTGTTAAAAATCGTAAAAATTTCAAGCCATGAACGACAAAAGTTCTATAGACTACTCGCTAGACGGTATTTTTTACCGAGAAGATACAGTATTTCTGACTCCCTTCAAACACACAAAAATTTGTTCTGTAAGAATTACTCTAAAAAAAGAAATAAATTATTATGAATTTCGACCGACCATTGTGGTGCTTCGATTTTGCCTCAACTTCGTGGTAAAAACTACCGTTGTTCTTGCCTCCCCGTACGTACATTATCTATATTTCCCTACGTGCGAAAAAAAACTCGTCGTCGAACAAATTTTAAAATTCACACACTCTATTTTCCAAAAGCTCGCATAAAGCCCACCCGCAAACACACGTTCCCACCGAGTATCCAAGTACACGCGGGCAAAGTTCGCGCACACGAGAACGGCTCGACGTTGCGTAAATCGCAAGAAATGGTATATAACGCCACGTGCGGCGATGGAGGACCATATATGCGCTCTTAACGCGCTTTACGAGTCTTCGGCCTGACTTTGGCCGTGCTATTCTGTTCTTGCGAACTTTATGTTTTGCGCGCAAGCGGGGGATCGAAAATTTTCTGTAAAATAAACGGGAAGAAGCGCCAGACCACAGAGAAGGGGCTACAATGTATGCTTTCAACCCCCCCGTTTATAGTTTGATACGGTGCTATAGCGTAACTTTTTAAATATAAATTACGATGGACAGAAACGGAAATTTTTGGTTAAAATTACGGTAAAAGTTACTTCACGTGGCAATAATAACAGTAAATTGCGGTAAAACTTACTGCAATATCTTCTTTTTGTCCAGTTTTGCTATACAACTCTACAAAAAGGGCCGCAGTTCGATTGTAGTCACCCGGACGTACCATCAAGAAAAAACCATCGCCAGAGCCAGGGGGGGAACTTTGCGTGAAATTTTTCATCAAAAAATCAAACCACGGGGAAAGATAAGGTACAAGAGATGACACGGTATTCAAAATCCCTCGCTGAGCTCGAAGGCACTTGCACGGGCGCCGCCGCTGCAAAGTGAGCGAGCAATTACACAAAAGCAAAGAGAGAAAGGGATGAACTTTGCCGAAGGTAAAAATTGCCGGAGCCCCCGCAACTTTTTCCCAACCAACCACCAGACTACTCGAGCTGCATCATCAGGGAGGAGAAAAAAAAGAGACCCATGTAATGCATACATATATACACACACCTGCAGACACCAGAAACTCATTCAGGATTCGGCGAGCGGGTGGGACGCTCGGTAAACCTCGCTTACGTATTCGTGGCCGTGTGCTCTCCAACTCCGGCTCTACTCCACCCCCATACACACACACACACACCGCTGGGTCGTCTGTTTTCACGGCATCGCGAGCAGCCGCCCTGTTTATTCTACTGCTGCTAAGCATCCCTCTGTCTGTTTCTTTTGTCGCGTAGCTATGCATGCAGGGTCGCATTGTTATCTCCTACTAGCGAGCCCAAAACGGGGGAGGGGGTGGAAGGAAGAGGAAAAACATTGCCGTGACATTTCGCGCGCGCTTTGCATATGCGCCCCGAGAGTTTCACGTCGTCGACGAGTTGTGTGTAAGGTACGACGCAGCAACGATAGTGTATACACGGTCGGCTGAGCAGTCGACCTTGCCTACTTTGGCTTGCCATGGATTTTGCGCTTTTCGTGCGGATTTTCGCGAACGTTGCCTTCGAAGGATCGATGTGGAGAACATTGGACCCAAGTTAGATACGGTGATGGTGCGGTTGGGCTTCATTTTTTTTTTTTTTTTTTTTTTTTTATTGGTTTGTATGACGAGTTTTTATTTATTCAAATTGACGATTATACTCTACTTTGATATGGATAAACAGTTTTTGTCCAAAAACGGATCTTATCTCGATTGAAAAAAAATTGTGTAATGAAATGGTTTACATTAACCAATCTCAGCGTAAAATATAGTTGAAACGGGAAAGAAATAATTTATTTAAAATTGTAATATTTTAACCTCTTGGGATAGTTGTCAACATAACCTCAAACATATGATTGTCTAGTAAATGTACCATTGAATTACTTGCGTATTTCATCATTGGGAGCATCTTATTTTTCAAATAGGTTCTAAATTGTATTTCCAATCAGAGACACATGAAATTATCACACCCCAAGGAAAAATTGGTGTTAAAATCATAAACGAAAAAAAAAAAAAAAAAAAGAAACGAGGGTATCCAATTCGTGCCCAATCAAATTACAACCGAATTCCTAGCGAAACTCGAGCGAACTGCATTTAATCATCGCGCCGTGCATTACCTAATACACAAACATTTCCATCTTCGATGGGTTACGCGTACACCCCACAGGTACGGAATCAACTTCAGGAAAACTACGCGGTCAATCATCCATTAATTATTCCCATCCGGAAACACACACACACACACACAGACCCCTATGCATATGCACTCATTAAAATTAGCAGTCGTTTGGTTACCCGGACGTGCTTTGCCAATAACACGTCGACCGTAGCTATAGTTCCTGGCTCGTTCGTAATTGATAGAACTCAGCATTTGACAGCCGATATTGCCCGTATACACGGGACGCCAGATGTCGTTTTAATATTCCCGGGGGGGAGGGGTAACGATATCTATTTTCGAGCTCATCCATCCAGCGTAGCGCCACCTAGAACCGTGTAAGGTTAGGGGGTGAGGGGCTGATATATCGCGCCAATAACTCAAGCGATCGGAGAAATCTCTTCCGAGAGGCTGGCCGCGTTCGCATATACTTGCCGGATTTTTCGAAAATAATCTCGGGGGATGTTCCTCCTTGGGCTTAGAACCCCGTCGTAAGTTGGAGGGGGTGGGTACGAAACATTTTTAAAATACGGGCGGGGTGGCAGGTCGCATGGAAATTCGACAAGATTGCAAGAACGGGTGTACGTGAGGAATTTATTATTCAAAGGGACTCTAAAAGAGTTTTTTTTTTTTCTTCTTCGGTGGAGGAGGAAATAGGTGCTCTATGGGCCAGAATGAGCTGATAGAGTGGAGTTGATAAGTTTTTGTTTATGCGCCGTGGATGATGATGTATCAGTGTATTTTGCTGAGTTACGCGCGCCATCGATCAATTTTTTTTTCTTTTTCTGCTCGTGATGCTTTTGATGCGACGTTAAACCGAGAGTCGGTGACTGGCTTGGGTTTTTATATTTTCAAGATGGTACCAGGTAACCGAAGGGAAATTTATGTCTTTTTTTCCCTCGAATAAACTTTACAGCGATGAGTAGATTAAAACCATAATTTGAAAAAAATACTTGAATTATGCGGTGTCCAGAGAAAAAAAAAAAATTATTGTCAATGAATTGATGCGGTTAACTAAGCGTTGTAGGGATGATACGAGGTCAATTGCTTCAAAGTGATAATGAGGTTAATGATAGTCGCGATGCTCATCGTAATAATACTACGCGTTGAAATTTAATTAAAACCGTATCTGATTTCGCGTGTCCGTGTTTATTAGGAAATTACGACATAGATGTACGATCCGACGCGACAATATTCAGTACAGCTAATGTACAAACTGTAAAAAAAAAAAACTTGAATATTATTACTGTACCGATTGTTTAATCATTAATGGAACAACGGAATAGCAGTACCCTTTTCAACAACCAAATGCTTACACAACAATTACTTTATATGCAAAATTACGTATAGTAGTTATAAGTTTGCAATTGTAATCACCATTTTTTACAATTGTCAATTCAATTTTTTTATTTTATCTAACTTTTCCATTATTCTGAAAAAGTACTTAAAGTTCTTTCCTTCCTACACTTGTTTGCCTAACAGAAAATATGTTTCCTTAGTATCAAAACAACACTTGTTTGCATTAGTTGTAAATAATTGGTTATCACTTAAAAGTGTGGGTCGAAATTTTTCATAAACATTAGTCACACCTTTTCGACACCCAGACATGGGCCTTTTTGTTGAACACTTTATAAGAAAAAATATTTTTTTTCTTAATAAAATGCAATTTTTCTATTAATTACTAATTTAAATATACTGTACAAAGAAACTTTCTTTTAAAATGTAAAAATGCAATTTTTTTTAAAAATTATGACTTTTTGTAAAGTATTTCAAATCACGTATTTATAAATAATTTTTCGAATACTCTGACTCTTCTTTATGTCTCAATCATTTTTTTTCTTCAAATTGTAATCGTTTAAGCTGGAAAAAATTATTTTGTTAAGCTCTATGTCATAAGTGGTAATTGAAAGAAAGAAAAAAATATTTGTTCAGTATAAGCAAAGCATCATACTTTTAGCGACGAAATTATGTTATAAAAAAAATTGAAAAATTATCCGTGTCCAAGTCTTAAAATTCAAAAACTTCAGTCCCCAGTGTCCAGTAGTCAATTTATGTTCATGTACATATACACGTACTGTCCAGACTGTCCATCCTCCTCCTCCACCAATTACGCCCCGGAGGCGCTGTTCATTACTTTTTCGACGACGACACACTCGCGCCCAAGTGATGCACAATCGAGAATTTATATCGACACATTCTCCCCCTCCAGAAAATAAACCCACCCCCCCGTTACTCATACACGCAACCAAATCGGTGACGAAGCTTCTACGAGCAAGAATGTCGCCAGCCACATAATAGATGCTAGCGAAAGAAAGCTCTCGAGCCAGCCGCGCACGTGCCCCCGTGTATATATTTCCCATTCCCTCATCGTCACTATACCCCCCCCCCCCAGCAAGCCGCCTTCGTTTCTCTATCTCTTGACCAAAGTCCGAGCGCAAGAAAGAAAGGAAGAGCTCGTCGTCCCAGGGTGAAGGGAAACTCCCTGGCAGGCACTCAGCTCACGTCCCACCCCCTCCCCCTGCCCCGGCTACACTTCTTCCCAGCTCAGGGCTGGGTGTGTGTATATACAGCACCACAATTATTTTCGGCTTAGAAAAAGCTCGGCCGGTGTCTGCCGGATCTTCTCAAATCAGAGCGGGAAGTCTCTCGTCTTTTTTCTCCCTCCCTCCGCCTCCACCACTGCCAAGGATTATACTTTCTTTTCTCGCGCGTCCCGGAGATGGGGGTACCCTGTACAACAACAACAACAACAACAACAACAACAACAACAACAACAACAGTACCACCTACAGCTTTCAAATCTTTATCCCACTCCCCGTCCATCGGCTCTTCTTTCTTTTTTACTTGTGGGTGCCTCACGTATACGTGTGAGATTCTTCTCGAAGCGCGAGCAGCCAGGGGAGGATTGGTATTGGAAGTTAAATGATTTTCTAAATATCCTTACGATTTGAGCTTTTTTTTTTTTTTTTTTTTTTCATTCATCGCCACGGCTTTTAGTGCAAGGGTGGAGCCAAAAAGTTGCTTCATCCTGATGTCTACTTATCCGCGTTTACTCTCTGGGGTTGGAAAATTTTTTAGTTGATAAAAGTTTCGCTGCAATCTTTTTTTTGTTCGTTTGAGTTTTTTTTTTTTTTTTTTTTTTTATAAAAGTTGTCTTGCTAAAGCTTGGTACTCCAAATACGACGTGTACAAATTAAGGGTACAATTAGAGTTGGTAAACTCGATAATTGTCACCATAAACTGTAATTCTCTGAATACGGTGTCAAGGTGACACCAGATTATTGGATACTTAATTAAAATTTATATGCATAAATATTAATATATACATAGTCTTAATTTAATATATAACTATACTTTTAAATTGACTTAAAATATTACTTTTAGTTTAGTTGGTGCTTGTAGTTTTAATGCGGTTAACCTACTACTTTTTTGTGGAAAATAAGAAACTTTTTTTTCCCAGAAACTATTTAAATAGAATAAATAGTTTTTGTTCAAAATTGCATGTGCACGTGGAGATGTAAACTTCACTGTCATTTTTTTATTTTTTATTCAGCATCAGTGTGATGCTGCGTCAAGGCACCTGATTAAAATATTTACACCATTCTGTAAATTTTTTTTTTTTTTTTTTTGTCAACAGGCAAAGCAATTTTTCTGAAAAAAATTGTAATTCACAGCGACAAACGACAACGGAGCTGCTGCCACGTCCCCGCGGAGTTTCGCCGACGAACATGTCCCAAGATCTCCAACAGGATTCCAGTCAGCAGAGCGGAACAAATGAGAATTCCTCCAGGAATTCGTATCTCTGCGATGCGTGTGGAAAATTTTTTGGCTACGAGTCCCAATTCGAGACGCACAAACGCATCCACACGGGGGAGAAGCCCTACCAGTGCTCCATATGTCCGAAGGCCTTCATCCAAAAAGCTACCCTCACGTACCACTTGCGTACCCACACGGGGGAGAGGCCCTTCCAGTGCTCGATGTGCCCGAAAACGTTTGGCCAAAATTCCGGTCTCACTTACCACATGCGCACCCACACGGGCTACAAGCCCTTCCAGTGCACGGTGTGCTCGAAAATATTCAAACTCAAGGGCACCCTCATGAACCACATGCGCGTCCACACTGGGGAGAAGCCCTTCCAGTGTCCAGTGTGTCTGGAGTCATTCCGCCAGAAGTACCATGTCACGCTGCACATGCGAACCCACACGGGGGAGAAGCCCTACCAGTGCTCGGAGTGTTTGCAATGGTTCGGCCAAAAACACCATCTCACCCTGCACATGAGGACCCATACGGGGGAAAAGCCATTCCAGTGCCCATTTTGCCCGGAAAACTTTCGCCAGAAGTACCATCTTACGACCCACTTGCGCATCCACACGGGAGAAACGCCCTTCCGGTGCACGGTGTGCTCGCGAAATTTTCGATACAGATACAGTCTTGAAGGTCACATCCGAACTCATATGGTCAAAAAGTCCTTCTAATCCTCGGCACGTCCATCAACAGTTAGCCAAAATGTTATATTACGTACCCTAGGCCAGAAAGTCATCGCTCGTCTAAATGATTGCTGGCTGATCCAACTACGAGCCACTTTCTGGCCTAGGTGCATCTACGTTTTTTTATTTTTTATTTTTGACATACACGAGCTTAAAAGTTTACAATTGTGAGGTTAAGTTGAACAAGTAGAGAAAACACGTACTTTCAGCGGAGGTACACCACAAAAAAAGATAATCTTACGCTATAATTTAGCCGATAAAAGAATCTCACGATCTACACGCAGTTCTGTACTGGGGTATATTGTGATTAACCAAAGGCATTCCATAATCTTGTAAGACATACAGGCCACAGCAAGCTTTGATCTCGTTAAAAATTGTCACGTGTACGCTCACGTGCTTTATTATTTTGATTTGAGCACATCCGAGTTGACAGGTCCCACAAAGTGATATTGTGTTTATTTTTTATTTTTTAGTTTTTCAATGGACTTACCAAATATATATATGAATGTTATCAAAGTTCCAAGCCAATGAATTATTGAGTACTGTTTATATTTTTGTAATCATGAAATCCGATGTTGACTAGAAAATAATGTAATTCAATAATTTTTTTAATAAAAATTGTTTACCAGAAGAAAAAAAAATACTTCACTATCCAAGTACTGCACGTTATCCCTCTAACTTTGTATTTTATCTGTACACTACGATGACATGAATAAAAAATTATATTTTTCATCGAATTTTTTCATGACCGATACAAAAATTGTTACGTAGACTAAGAACTTCGCACATATATTTTATGGTTTGTATAATTTAAAATATATGCTTAAAAAGTTATCATACTACATGAAAAATTTTCAAAAAGTGAAACACCAAGTGTGAAAAATAGTTGTGATTTGAAAAAATTCCGGTAAAAACCTTAGCAAGTAAGCTTTCTCACTTTCGTTAGTATTGATAAGAAATTAACTAATAAAACACCCTTTCACTTGCGTTGTTCATCTTTTATAGTAACATTCTAGTCTTTTACTGTTTATCAATGTAGGATTTCAACCAAAGTGCACCATTTATTTCTAATTCTCGTAATCTTGAGATACCAATTGCGTTGTAACTGCATTGGATTGAGGTTAGGTTATTGTCAACTGTAACTACTAATTCAATTAGATTATTTAGCCCATCTAACTCGAATATGGAACATTGACATGGCGCTATCGAACGAGTAAACCCCCCCTATATATATGGACACCCAAGACTCAATCTCTCTATAAAAATTTCAAAAACGTTACAAAAACCAGCACAAAAAAAAACAAAAAACGAACCAAAGAAGTCATTTTCAAAAACCAACACAGAAAGACAGAAAAAAAGAACTATCGCTGAGATTTATCCCCAAATCACGTTTTATATAAAAACATATGGCATACTCTTACAAACAAAATAAAAACCGTACTGTCAATAACCATAGTAATTCACCACTGCGAAATAACAAATAACCTCGTATTCTCTCATTTGGATGTACAGAGCACTGCAAGTATCACAGCAGTTGATATTATAAATCTCGTACTTTTGACGTCTGTCAAAAAGAATCCTATAAAAAAACGAGCTCAAACATCGCTCCCCTGTCCTGTTCTCGATTTTTACTCTTCTCAAACACACGGATATATACGGACATACACACATCCCTCGCCTTCCTCTTCCCTTACCCTCTAAAACCAGCCACCGAAAGCAAAACTCGTTATAAACTTCCTGATTACAGCTCTCCCAGCCAACTTTTCCGCATTTTCCGAACAACAACGATGAAAAATAACAAAACGAAACAAAAAAAACCCACCCCCACGACTACTACTACTACTACTGCTGTTGCTGCTGCTGCTTCTGTTACCTCTGCTGTGCGCTGTACTAAAAAGAAAGCTCCGCTGTCTGCAGCCGATAAAACATGTCTATACGTACCTATACACATCGGACGCACAACCCATATGGGCCAGGGGGAAGGGGGATACGCACGTTTACACTCTACGCGCAGATACGAGTTTCCGCGGTACTTTACGAGAAACGACTGCTGTTGCACACAGCGCGTGCATTGCGCTCGTATTTTAAGCTGTTTTTTTTTGTCCCTCCGAACAGCAGCTCTCTCTCGCCGATGTGGAATCGACGCCCCCCCCCCCCTGGACACTCGTATACATCGCGTGTAATAACGAATCCCCGGGTCGTCCGTCAGAGCGCAAAAATTCGCGCAACGAGAGCTTCTCTGTTACCGATCAACTGTTTTTTTTTTTTTTTTTTTTTCTCTTTGGGCGACGTCGCCGACTTTTGACGTGCGTCGCATCGGCACGTGCTTTTTTCCTGGGGATGCGCCGCATACCACCACCACCACCACGCGACTCTGCCCTTATCGAAAAGGCCCTGCCATTGATGGCTTGTGTAAGGCACGTTGGTTCGCGTTGATAATGTCCTTTTGTTGACTTTCTTTTGTCTCGGTCCCCTTTTTTTCGTTTTGGTATTGGTGTTTTTCCCCGGTTAGTATCGGGATTTTCATGATGTGTGTAGGTGTTTTTAAAAAAATGGTTATTGTTTTTTGTACTTTACCATTATCTTTGGGATGCGTTTTCTTACCTGAGCCACCTGAAACAAAAAAAAAAAAAAAACATCATTCAGATATGTTTATTGCAAATTTGAATGTACAATAGTTGAAAGAATTTTATGTAATTACAAGAACACCCTATATTTTTATCAGAGCAAAAATTGTGCTTGTCCACGAAGAAAATAACAGTAGTAATTTTTATTGTAAAACAGTGGCATAAAGGTAAAACACTAAGCCAGTTATTAAAAATTTTACCTTATGAATTCATAATTTTTAACCGTAATTTTAAAGTAAAAATTATACAGTTACAGTTTCACATAATTACAGTAGTTTCACGCTAATAATTAATGTGGTTCCTTCATACCTGTATACATTACTGGCCATTTTAAATAGCTTACAATAGGCTTCAATTTAGCAATAAATTTTGTTATTATGCTAAAATCAGATGATTTAAAATTAGTCAAGTTTTATCGAAGAATATCTAAGAAAAAAAATTTACTCACTCTAAAACAATTATACCTAAAACCACTATTTTTTAGTCTTTCAAATCCTTAGAAATTTTATGCAAATTCTAGACACCCTGACAATCAATTAAAGGGTGATTATAGCAAGTCTGATTATTAAATCTCTCTGTATTTGTCGTTACCATACTGAATTAAAAAGTTCTTACAATTTAAAAAATATTTCTTGAATAGTTCTAAATTAAAAAATAATCTTTTTAAATAAAAAATATCTTATTTTTAAAAAAATATTTGAATAAAAATTATCTTTATTCTAAGAAATTTTATCTTTCAATGTAAACAATTGATTTTTCATTATTCTCAATCAACTGCATGTTAATCTTATCGAAACATGTAGGAAAGTCTAATGAACAAAATTGTTTGGAATAATAATCGGTAAATTAAATTATCTTTATATCTTTATTTATTTAATTTTTATTTATTTATTTTTTTTTTTTTTAAACACGATGTACAAAAGCTTTAAACTAAGTACAAAAAATCATGAATATCCTTTCTCATTTAGAAAAAAGAGCAAATTAAAATAACGAGTGACACTAATTCTGTAGAAAACTAATCGTACGTTAAAAATTAGGATGAAATATCCAATACGGACTAATGAATCCTCCGTGACAAAATCCATCCGCGCAGTAACACGAGATTCTGGTAAAAATTAAATTTTCTTGGAAACGCGTGGTTTTTTCATGTAGGGGACAGCCAATTAAATCACAACAACTCGATTGCGTGCCTTTCCATAGTGTTACATCCCAAACCGATGGGCCGTATGCATATTTTACAGGCTTGGGTGAAGTATTATTTGCCATGGATTTTTTGTTATCCACATTTTGCTTTGTTAAGCTTTTTTCCACTGCGTGACGCCTAAAAATTCGAAATAAACGTTACATTATTACTATTGTTATCAAGTATTGTGTTAATCCTAGTAATGATAAATGAATATTCATTCGTAAATATACATATTTACTTTGAATGGTGTCTGTCTTCGGAGGATCTTTTCAAGCGATCATTTTCCTCGTCAGGCCTATTTACAAACAAAACTTTTATTTACTTATTTCTTGGTTACTGCAGCTAATGACTATTGACTTTCTATCGCCCTTGTGTTGAATTTCAATACCTACTTGTCATACGTATTTATTAAACCTTATAAATTTCCTTATGCAAAATTTTTCTTCAAGATCACTGATCTATTTCAATTGGTCTAATAAAGCCTCCAACAAGATTAAGTTATAAATTATTTTTTGACGATCAATATTTTTACATTACAAAAATAATGTATGGTAGTGAATTACGCTGTCTAATAATTACATATGGAAGCATCTAATTTTTTACTTTTATGTTGTGAAATAAAGTGAATGAGTTTACTTGAATGTAAAAATGACCATAGTACAAGATATGTTTTGTCGGCTGCACGTTAACCATCTAACTTATATTTGTTGACATTAATATTGGTCTATTAGAGTTGAACTTTATTAATCAAACCATTAGCTGGTAGTAAGAAATTAAAAATAATAATTACCACAGATGTAGGTGATCTAATTCTCGACCTACAGTGGAAACACTTGATAATTCATAAGCTTGGGATTGATTCATTGAATTCCAAAACGATGACACCCATGTAATTAACATCACAGAAAAAATAACACGTAACATGTTAGTTATTTAATTTTAAACAAGAAAAATAAAGGCTTTTTGTCTTGGCTCTAACTTAAGTAGATACATTTAAACACAAGTACAATTATATTCTAAGCCAACGTGGGTGTTGAGTTTCCTCGATGAGTCTTTCATGACTGAGCCTCGGTAATCATTTCTCGTGGCTTTTATAAATTTTTTCCTGATCATTTAAGAGGAAGGAACGCGAGGAGTTTCCTACAGTTGTATCTACAACATCTAAGGTGATTCTGGGGTACGTGTAGTCGAATAAAATAGTGTCATGACTCGATTTTTTCGTATTAAAGTATGTGTATATGAAGAGTGTATTTATCCATTTGCACACATAATAAGAAAAAGTTAGAAGACAATATCTCTGCCGAAATTGAGTGATTTAGATGGATGAAAATTTTTTAATTTAGTTTTTAATATTTATTGTTACCATCAATTAAAAAGGACATAAACTTGGCTTATTATTTATTTATTATTATTAACTCCAATATCGCTCATTACCGTAAGATTGTAATATACTAATTATGGTCAAAGACAATAACATTCAAGCAATCAGCTCCCCAAAAAAGTAACATTAAAAAAAAATGCTAATATCAATCGAAAAACAAAAAAGTTAACGCAACAAACAAATTTTTTTTCATATTAATTTAGAGCTGAGCTAATCCATGCATCGAGTTTCTTCTGCAAGCCTTTTATACCAGAGTTGAGTCATTATTGCTCACGTGTTTGTAAAGTTTTTTCTGATTTTTTGAAAAGATAAGACAAGTTTCCTCAAGTTATTTGCGGTCGTAGAAACACTATAGGTAGAGCTTTTGTAGCAAATTTTACATAAATTTATTAATGTAAGTGAATTTTATTTTTAACACTGTAATTATATTGATCTATAAATATGATGCTAGGTATATTCTATAAAAACATCTGCCACAGTGTTTCTTCAAATTGTAGTAATGCTATTGTCCAAAAACTTTTCTGTAACTTTGATTTTATTATTGATTAAATATTTATGCGTAAATCAATAAGAAATCTTGAATAGTTATTTTCATAACCTAAAAGAAAAAAAAAATCATAAAAAATATGAAAATCAATTGTAAACAGATCATTTGACACTTGTTTAAGCTCGGTTTAAGGACGCAAAAAAAAAAAATTCGTGCTTTGTTTTATTCGTGCAAAAATGAAATTTAATTAACAACAACCACTTGCTCATGAAAAAATATAAGCAAATACTAATCGTTGTACTCGAGCCATCACTTCACCGTATGGAGTATAATTTTTCACTATACTTTCACCACACTTAACTAAATATCCCAATCTCGTGCGCATTTTTCTCTGCGCCCTCATGCATCTCACGGCATTTAAAGTAAAAAATTTTATAATAAAATTTTCCCGTCAATCGCCAACGTCAAAAAAAAATTAAATCTACCAACTGTACTCGCGACAAAAAATTACAAAGATCCATCTCAGCGAGAGGACACGTCAACTTTATAGCAAAACAAACACTCGCCACAGGGCTGCGAAGAGTACGAGTATCGTAGTCGTTGCAGCGCGAAAAAGTTGAAGTATCAGCGCCGCCAGCACAGCGCAGAAGAGGACACGCAGGTGCACACAACAGAGCGAAGGTGTCGCGCACACAGTGCCTTGTATGCACAGTTGAGCTGAAAAAAAAAAAAAAAAAAAAAAACGAGAAAGACGTACTGCGTCACTGGCTACACGGCGTGTATATAGACACGTAAGCTCGAGGCGTCGCATACGCTGGGCTCCTTTATCTTTCCATCCCTCCGGCGGGCCCTCCTTTTCTCTACTCTTTTTTTCCCCCCACCCTCCGAGTAGCAGGTCAATTTAGACTTCCGAGCTTGCAAGCTCCGCGACGGATAGGTGCGCCGATGGAGTGGTAGGATTAAACGTCGCGCCGGTCGTGCGAAGTGAAAAAAAAAAAAAAAACGGAGGAGGAAAAGACGAATCCCTGACGACCCTCCTCCTTTTTTTTCGCGCCCGACATCGATCATGGATTTTTACACGGAATTGATGATCTTAATGGGGGACAATAGCTACCGGCTGAATATACATCCTGCTGCGGCTCGTTTGTCATTCTCGGGGGGAGGTTTCGTGCTTTCGATCTGGTGGCTAATTTTTTTACATTTATCACCGCGCGCGGGAGGACCGGCTCGTCGTCGTGTATAAGCTTTTTGGTTTCCGATAAAAGCACATTGTAATTTTATGGGGGCGCTGGGTGTAGGTATAAGCCCGGCTGTGCGTTCCCGATTTTTTTTTTTTTTGTTTGATTCGGTTCTGTGTTTTATGGTCGCAGTACTTCATTCGTCGTAACTAATGTTCTGGTTTTATGGAGAGGGGGAAAAAAAGAGAGGAGCAAGAGGGTCGTTTCGTGCTTGTTAACTGATACTGAAACTTCTTCTTTTGTAATGCATTATTTTAATACAGAATTTTTTTTTTTTTTTTTTTAACGCCATTAATAACAAAAAATGACTCAGTTCTTGAAAAAATATGTATCAAAAATAATTGTATTTGTTGTGCTGCTTGATATAAAAAGTGTATTCTTTACAAATACATTGTAGTATTTTTTGCTGGAAAGTTTTTTTTTTGAGTATTAAATCATAAGTATTAATAATAAAAATGCAAAAAGTTACATTTTTTAAGAAAAAAAGTTATTTTGAAGAAATCCGAAATCCGTGAAGCGATTGTGCTTGAGTTGATGACGTGTAATATTATTTATAACTTCGATGATGCTGGATTTATTCAATAAATTCATTTGAGCGATAAATTGCTGTGATGCTAAAAGGACGATCAATGAGGTGTAAAAAGAGAAGGAAAATCAGCAGTCAATTAGTTGATAATTACATCCGGTTGATACACCCTTGGGCGAGCAGTTTCGCAAGAATAATTATAAGCTCTCGCGCATTGATTAAATTGAAAAACTTTGTTCGGACGCCTGAAAAGTTTTAATTAGTTTATAGGTACCAGCTACTTGTGTACAGGATGTACGCAGGAATGTATACATACAAGCGTAAACATCATGAAAATCAAACGAATTAAACGCACGGCCGAACTTACAAAGGATCCCGTCGTCGATAAGCAAATAAAAAAAGGGGGTTGGAAGGGTAAAATGTATAGTTTTTGTGTATACAACCCTGGAATTTTTTTTTTTTTTTTTTTTTTTATAACGTGAAGATTAAAAGCACCGAACGAGCGTTGAAAAGAGCAGCCGGCCAGCTAGCGCTGATTGCGCGGATTTGTAATTCGAAAAAGTGTCCGCGCTCATTAGCGGGATCGTTTTTTGCGTGGCTGACCTTTTTCCTGCTCCTCCTTATCTGTCCCGTGGATTTGGAGGGTTTTTTTTTTTTTTTATTAATTTTTGGCGTTGGAAAAATTTTCTAATTATGAATCTGCCGAGTCGGCGAGGGCTGTTTTTCCGATATGATATTTTTTAGGGCTTTAGCTCCTAGTGTTTTCAGTCGAGCTGATAGGGGTCGTGTGCGTTTAATGATGTTTGTTAAGGAACATGATTTACATTATGGCCTTTTAGAAGAATGAATCAACTTACGGGGAGACTTGAGCATGGTAATTTTATAGATTTATCAACAATTTTGTTTTTGAAGCTGCACTTCATGAATTATTTTTACTAGACAATTTTTTTCCTTACAATTGATAACACAATACTTGATACAAATTTTCCATCAACAAGCGGTTGGATTTATTTTAAGAAAAGAAACATTCTTATAAAATATTTAAACAAGTATTTGAGTATTATTTTTTTGTACACCCTAATACTTTTTTCTCGTGAATTTTTTAACCTTCAAAATTTGGTGTTTGTTGTTATTAGCTAAAAATTTTGTAACCCAAATTATTTTATAATAGTTGACAAAAAAAATTGTACTTCACACGAAGTGTTTCAATATCTAAAAATTAATATAATCTATGAATAATTTTTACACTTCAGCTTGAAATTTTTTGAATTGACCTGTTGACTTTCTAAACATATAAATAAATAATCAACAAAACAAAAAAAATTATTTTTATACAAAAATTTAGTAAAATATAATTTCATACAATTATAGATTTTTTTAATTATTACTGTTTTTCCTCAACTTTGCTATTAGTTTGTCATAATATTAATATTCAAAATGTTGGTTATCATCGTCATTAGGTTTACAATCATATCTCACTAAGGATTTAAATCAAGGAAAAAGAATAAACTATAAACAAATAATAAGCACGTATTGTCAGTAGAAGTCAGGGCAAACACAACGAAAAAAAAAAGTAAAAAAAGCACACAAGAGACGCACGCAAGCTCCCAATAGAAAGGAAAAAAAAGGAAGCATGTACGCAGTTTTGATTTCAAAGCTTATCACCGCGCTAATTAGTTTATTGTTCGCCCTATCCCGCGGTATAGTGCCTTTTCTTGTCGATTGGCCTCCGCAGTGCTCCCATCGATGAAGCGGAAGGTAAGAAAAAAAAAAGGAAACTCCGCTCCGCTGCCGGCTAATTAGATCAATACCTTAATTAACTCCGTGCACTCGAGCCTCCTTCTCGGCTCTTCCGCGGTATATAGCTGTATATATGCTCCGGGACTAGTTTCTTTCGAGGATGTACGTCAAGTTAATAAAAGTACCGATCACTCCAGAGATTTCCTCCTCGATTGCTCGAGATTTCTTTTTTCTAGAAAAGGTATATTGTACTCCATAATTTTGATCGCCCAAGGTTAAATCACTCGTGAATGCTCAAATGGATTTCCTTTGTTACCAACAAAATGAACCAATTCGAAAATTAATGCGTTTAATGTCGCACATCACACCCAATGTCACTTTAATCTTCTTCTTTATCCGCAAACTTTTGAGGCGAGTCGATAAAAGTGCCCTGCTGATCGTCGACGATTTCGTAAAATTTTCCATAGTAGCAAATAATAATTCATGTCCCCTGTGATCGACGAAATTTCGAGTAGGACGTAAGATTTATCGTTCAAAGGGTATAGGAGGAAAATGTCATACAAAGGGCATAAATTTCCGAATGCCCGGGAGGCCGCGCGATAAAAATTTCCCTAATAAATCAGCATCACTAATCGCGCGAGCTCTCGTCCCGCAATTTTAATGCGAAATTTTTTCCATCTGACTCTCAAGACGTCGATACGCGCACATGTATATGTATACACCTCCGGTTAATTGTTTGGCCAATGCCATAGCCCGGGAGATTTATATGAATCGTATTGCCGGATTTTTGTTGTTTCCCCGCAAACTTTTTCGCATTGACGCGGTGAAAAAAAAAAAAAAAAACGCGGAAGAGCTTGGGGCGGAAAAAATTTTTCCTATCCCTCACGCGCTGACGTAATTTTATGGCCGCTTATATTTTACCTATACGTCCGGGGGCGTCGAGGAGCCGCGGTGTATATCGACGTATTTGGCTATCGGAGTAAGAAAAGGGAAAATTGGAAGAATAATGGGACTCGAGGTTTTAATCGTGGATGGGAATTTAACGGAGGTTGGTGTGATGAACGAGATTTTCTTCTAATAAGTCGTGCTGGCAGTAATTTCTCTTTCTCATTGAAGATTGATAGAGTACATGTTGTATCAAACAAAAAAGGAAATATCTTTTTTCTTCTTTTCGATTGATTGTCCAAGTATATAATAAAATAAAATAGCCAGTAGCCATCAGTACCAGAATATCAAACAAATAATTAGAAAAATTATGAAAAAAGTACAGAGCTTTTTGTATTATTATAAGGAATCATTCTCCTTTATTTATTTTTTTTTAATACAGATTATGATAACATTAATTCGGGAGCGCCAGAAAATTTACAAACTTTGATCTATTTATGATTAACTTAAGAAAATTATGAAAATAGGAATTTTCTTTGATAAAATGTCTGTGAACTTTTCCACACAAACCTTTTCTACTATTTTTCTTCATCGTATACCTAATGCTAAAAAATGCTGGCACGTGATTTTATTTTCATAAAAGGCCTGGTATTGTTCGTCCAAATTTTCCCTACTTTCTACAATCCAAACTGTAGACAAAAAGTAAGAAAGTTCTGTCTGTCTGGACATATGTTTGATACTGAGCTACATACGCAACTAAAGCCCATCAAGAAAGGTCAGTTGGAATACACTAAATTTTTTACTTCAATCGCTAAAGATAAATTTACGTAAATTAAATTAAAAAAAAAAAATGTATTCACACTAATTATTTGGTATCCATCAAAACTCACTCCTTGAAAAATAAAAACAAAGTTTGTCCACTGTTAATGGTATCCTGTCAGTATCATTTACACGACAAATAAAGTGTAATCACACCCACGCTTGAATTAAAACCGAGAAGCGAGTTTCCCATTGAACATGTAAAACCTGATTCTCAGCCTCTTAATTGCGTTAAAAAAAAAAAAAAAAAAAAAAAAAATCCTTTTATATTTCCCCAACTCAGCATCTCGCCGAACAACCTTTGAGAGAAAGAAAAAAAATTTTTTACCAGATACCGTAGAAAGCGAGAGAGGCGAGTGGTCTGGATTAACTAAAAGGGCAGTGGTGCACGGTCGCACATTATATGCCTTAATTAAGTTTCATCAAGCTTTCCTTAACTGCGTGGTCCCGCGCTATACCTATCGACTACGGCTCGCACAGTATATATTATAAGTATCCTCGAGGGCCCGAAAACTACATCCGGCGCGCGCGTAATTAAGGCGCATTGTGTTTCGCGAAAGTTCGTCTCTTGTGGACACGTGCGAGCGCGAGTTTCGCTGTGGCTAATATGTTATAGGTACCTCATATGTACACATGCGTTCGGTTCGCGGTGGACACGCGCGTCTTTATCAAGAGAGAAGAGTCGTCGTTAGGGCCTGTGCATTGGAATTTTACGGCGAGCCTTGTATTGTAAAATATACTCGCGTTTAGTTGATACATAAATAATTTAAATTTCATTGTTGTTTTTTGATCTGATCGATGGCGTATATTGTTCCTAAAAAACTTGGTGGATGAGTTCAGTCTGGTATGCATTTTTTTACGATTTTGGTGTCCAGTATTTTTCTGTGGTGAATTTTCAGTAGGAGTGTCATATTGCTCGACTACACTGTTATTAGATAGTGTAAGTACCTGTACCTGCTTTTTTTCATTGTCCTTCGGGGGAAAGTATGGGTTAATGATTTTTCTAAGAAATGTAAAAATTGCGGTAAAAATATCTAGTGGACCTCAAGTACCAACAGCTTTGTGGTAAAAATGACCGCGTGAAGCTTATTGCGTAAGTGTGCTTGTTAATTTTGTACTTAAATAAAAGTATACAAGAATTGTATGTACATTTATGTTTTGAAAAATGTTTAAAAACATAATAAATAAAATACAACAATCTTGTTGTTTCAACTCTTTTTCAACATATTTTTCGTTAATCCTTAGAAAAAACGTAATTATGTGTGGTAAACATGTTTGACGTTCAAGAGGAAAAGAAATCCTTAGTAATTATTGTTCAAACTCTGCAACGCTTTGAAAAAATCCACTCGTAACAATTCCTTTCCTGCAAACACCTAGTCTAAGAACTGCAGAAAAGAAAAAAAAATTTTTCCAACTCTAAGGGACCCCTGACTACACAGACCCTTTTTTGTTCCTCGTGTAAAACCACCCCACGCGAAAATCTCAAAAGCAAGCGGTTTTTCTTACTTGCCCAAAGGCTTTTAAAATCAGAAGGAAATTTTTCCTCGCAAAGTTATACATTCCCGCGCGACGTAAATCCGCAGACAGCCAGTGTTATACATTACAATGGGGCGAAGAGTCGCGAGAGAGTCTTAAATTCCGCGGGACGCCGGGAGAGAGAGAGAGAGAGAGGTATAAGCCGCGCGCGAGTATATATTCGGCTTACGCGCGACATAAATATAGTGCCCGCCGTAACTTATCCCCCCCCCCTCCCACCCGAGGGAGAATGGTACACACGCGTCGTCGTCTGAAATACTTATCCTTCCGATGATTCGATTTAATCCGAGTGAAAAGCTTTTTGGCTTTTCATCCGAGAGCACGCGCGACGCGTTGGTGACAATAATAAAAAATAAACCCGAATGGTCCCCCGCGGGACAAGATTAGTCACCCCCCAACAATTGTTTCCAAGGGAGTGTATTAAGAGATTATACAGTTGCGAAATCCAGACCGGAGGTGTCCTCGAGATAACGCCCGGAGAGGGGGGGGGAGGCAGATAAAGAGCGAGTGTGCATGAACCCTCGGCGAAATGATAATGGCCGGGCCATCTGTGGGCCGCATTCCAGACACGGGGGAGAGAGGGAGACCCTCTCTCGAGAGTTTAAGTTCGATCCCTACGCGAGTCCGGAATATTATCTTCCTTGGGCTACTTTCTCCTCTGTGTGTGTGAGCAAAGTTGCTTTGCAGCGTATACGCCAAGTGGGAGGTAGGTGTACTTATCGAAAAAGTTGATTTCGATAAGTCATATATCGTATACGATGAACCCAAAGAGTTGGGATGAAAATCGCACGGGCCATCCCTCAATGAAATCAAACTGAAAATTAAGGATAATCAACGATAAAGTTTATTAAATCTTATGAAATGGTATATGAAATCAATGAAATTGTTCAATTCCAATTGATACATATTAATTTCAAAGAATTTTAGTATATTATATACCTGCGCTGTTAGAAACGTTCGTAAATTTAAGAGATGTTTAAGAGCCACTTGCATGTTATACTTCATAATTTCGATACTTAAAACAAGTTGATATACATTGTTTTAACATTTCATAGAAAAATATGAAATTTCATGGAACATAGTACTAAATTCTACACGTTAAAGTATTAATTTTTATAATTTTTTATTAATACACTATAAATCGCCACGTAGGGGAAAGTTGTTAATTTATCATACAGAAAACTACGAGCGTTTTTTTTTTTGCGTGGGTACAGCAGCTTCGGTTAATTTACGATTACGAGACACCCGCAATACATTTTTAATTAGCGGTCCCGGCGGCCGGTAAATCACCAGTACACGCATTGGGACGAAAAATTATGAATCACCCCTCACCAGCATTACACGGCTCGTGGATCGAAAAAAAAAAGCGATTACACGCGTCTAATGGCACGTTCGAGCTTTTCACCGTCCGAAACGGATTTTTCGGGCTGATTAAATTAAGCACTCGGGAGCGCAGCTGCTGAAGAATAAATTCCATTTCGAGGTATATATGACACTGCGCGCGTCGAGCCAACAGGGCGAAAAACTCTTTGAAGGGATGATCTCCGTATAGTACAGGAGTGTCATCTTAATTAGAGATAACATCTGCTTGCGCTCTCCCTCCTTTTACCGGCTCTGTTTGATGGCTCCTTGGATTGGATGATGCTACCCGGTCCTATTTTGCAAATGAAAAACCCGCAGACGCGCCCGTTGTTCTCTCCGTTGGGTGTAATGTACTCCCTCTTTTTTGTTTTGTTTTTGATGGAAAACAGGTTTTCGCACTTTTCCGGCCTTCACGCGTGAAATGCTATTTACATGCGCAGCCGAGTCTTTCGTTTTTTTTTTTTTTTTTTTTTTTCATCAGCAGGATACTGCATTGCCCCAAAAATTTTGTTTTTACGTTGAAGTTGGAAAATTAACACTACACCACATCTCAAGAAAAAAAAAAAATAACCCCCGCCTTTACACTCGAATCGTACATTAGAGTGAAAGATTCATTGTTATGTGCGTCTCGTGCAAAGTCACCGCGTAAATCCAAATGAACATACACACTGTCTCGGTTCCATGAATCTGAAATCAGAGCAAAGCTCGTGAGGTGAATTCGTTACTTCGCGTATACACGCGTGTACTGAAAAAAAAAAAAAAAAAAAATTCACCGCATCCTCAATTCGCATCTGTCACGTGATAAGGAAAAAAAAAACCCACATAGCACTTGCCAAACCAAATTCCAGCCGGGGTCCGGTCATTAGAATAGTCTCGTTGTAGAGGAGAAATTAAAGTTTCCCCGTGCACTGTGCTAATACAGAGTTCCATCCCTCGCTCGGCCCGAAGTTGAATGAAAAATGCACCCCCCTCCCGCCGAGTTTTTGTTTTCGCGTGGCTGAGACTTTCAGCGGATTACGCGTTTAATTTGCTTAATTTGTCAGAGTTTCGCTGCACGGGGAGCTTCCCCCACCCCCACCCCCGCGCGATGGGAAATGAGGGCGTGAAAAATGCACCGGACCAATTAGCGCCGTGAAAAGTTTCGCGGCTAATCGGCGCAATTTGCGCCCCGTCATCGCTCCATCTTTCACGTCCCGGTTTATTTTCCGAATTGAGAACTTTTCAGGGAGGGGCAGGGAAAAACAGCCCCGAGGAGTGATTGATGGGCCTCTGATGTCGCGCGAATTGCCTTCTGGGGGGACTCACTGTACGATTTGTAATGCGCGCGAGTGTTATTGGTGATTAAACGTTTTTGCAAAAAAAAAGGTTTTTTTGTTTTCTTTTATCAACCTCGTGACGGGGGGAAAAATCGCCTCGATTGTGGAGACGCTCGAATCACACCTGATGTGCAAGTGCGATCTCCAACACGCGTTTTAAAAAGTATACAGATTTGGGAAACAATATTTCATAGATTTTTAAGCACCAGAGTAAATTTTCTTGTTCAAATTTAGTGGGCCAAGTGTAACTTCTCGTGCTTGCGATGCTCGATTCCAGCACCGTGTGCGAAATTTTGTTTTCTTACACGTACTTAGAGTACAAAGTTTGACTTTTCTCTTGCCTGCTTTGCGAAATGACCGAATCTTGCACTACGTGTGAAATTTTTTTTTTCACCCCTACTCTACAAATTTCAATTGAATACCTTTAAGTAGACGTTGAGCTTCAGACACTAATTGTTCGATATACTGACTCGGTGTACAAAGTTCATCTTATTATGACTAGTCAGAGCTAGCGAAGTCATTGACTCTAACACCGCACATGTTGTATACTTTTTTTTATACTTATCTTAAGCACAAGTATGAAAATTAATCGCTTAGTGCACTGATATCTGTCGGTTGAAATCTGCTCTAAATGGGTGTCAAAAAACAGCTGACGCAACTCGTTACTGTCACGCGTGGGTGACAATATTCGCACACGATACACCTAAAATACTATTTTATCATTACAATATATACTTATACAATATCATATGAACAACAACAATTTTTCTGATGTATTCTTAGAGCATAAAGAATCGTCATGAAATATTTCAAGAAATATTGAAATATTAAAAAAAAAGTAAAAAGGTTTTGATGTACGAAGGTATGAATGTCCAAGTCCGCGGGTCCATGTATGCACGCGGGTATATGTATACCCAATCGCAGGCTCACTCTGCGTATAGCGTTTGATATCCCCATATACACGTACAATAAACGGGACAGGTGAATCGACAAAAATCACGGCAGCAACTATCTATCGATCAATTTGTATTCGGCGTGAAAAAAAAAGAATCAAGAACAAGAAACGCGGACAAGTGAGTGCAGCAGTCCGGTGACGTCCGATATCGAGGGGAGGGACGGCGAAATCCGTCACTGTCACGGGGTAGATCGCGCAAATGAAAAAAAAGCTCCGAGGCACAGTTGTTTGTACGTACACCATTAATTACTCGCTCGTTGGGGCAAAAAAAAAAAAAAAAAAAAAAAAAACGTCCGTCGTCTTTTATTACACTCGAGGAAGCTTGCGAGGGACGTGGGTCATTTTTTACGAGATGAATTTGAAAGGGAGGATTATTAGGTGATTAAGCGGCGTTTTCGGGGTGGAGAGGCGCAGCTGGTACCTCGAGCTTTTTTCTCGTGTACTTACCGAAGGAGCAGGTGATCTTAAGTGCTGGCGGAGAGATTAACGTCCCCGGATGATGGGAGAGACTTTAGGTCTTTCGTACATGTTGGGAAATTTTCCTTTTTTATTTTTGTTTTTCTTCGGTTCTCATTTACAACGCATTATGTATTTTCACCATGTGTTGTTTTACTGTTTTTTTTTACACATTTTACACATAGATCTCGGTGGAAGCAATTGTAAGTGGGAAACGTGGTTTTTGTTGTTGGTTTTCGAAAAAAAAAAAAAAAAACAACCGGCAGGCGTATTTAAAATATCATCGGCATAGAGCACCGGGGCCTGCGTGGCTAAGCAAATTTCCGAAGTTGATGAAGACGAACGATCGCAACGAAAGTAAAGTCGAGCTGGAAATAAAAAAAATAAAAAAAACAGGGGGAGGGGGAAAAGGCAGAAAATATCATCGCTTCTCTCCGTCGAGGTCTGCACTTCCGTTCGTTTTATGAGTATAATTTATATCTCGACGGAGACGCGATGACGCAGCAGCGTAATAAGGATTTCGATGAAATCTGCTATCTCTCAACGACGAGGGGAAACTAAAAGCTGTACGGATTTGATGCTCGAGAGGAAAAAAAAGCAAGTAGCATCTCTTTTTTTGAAGCTGGAAAAGGTACCCTCTGGATTTTTAATGGAGAAAGGTATTGATGTTTATTTGCATGTCACACAACGTACTGTTAACTAGATCTTTTTTTTAATACTGGTTAAACAGCTTGTATGCAATAATATTGTAATATTATACTGTCATGTTTGCCAATGACATTATTATTTTTTAAAATGTTTTTTGATTTACCTTTTGAAAAAAAATGAAATAAAAAATTGCTTCATAATTTAAATATATATGACGCATTCTCTCTTACTTATTAACGTCAATTTCTAAATAAAAATATTCTTTCAGTCGATCTTTTGAAACAAATTTGTTTTACTTAATTAAATAAATTTTCCCACTTTCTTGTTCCTATAACCAAATTAAACAAATAAAATTTATCATCCGAGATCATCAAAAAATTAAAATAGATAGGTAGTACCTATTTTTACGTAACATACATTAAAATGGTACAATTTTCAGCATCAAATTTTAAAATTTCAAGCCAAAATTTCGTACATTTTACCCTTTGATTCATGGATTCAAGGGATAGTAAGGGTGTCACGTTACCCTCGACATTATGACGCATGATGCATAGCGCGTTTGTGCACGTATATATATATATATATGTATTCAATTACCGGGAGACCAAAGTGCTCTGATCAGCACTCGAACATCGACCCTCGGGTCAAGGAGATAGCACTATAAAGCTTCCGAGGGCTTGGTCGCTCTCGTATGGATAATAATCGAGTTTACTCCTTGCAACATCGCAACGTAACTGTGAAATAGGATTTTGTTGATTAAACCAGAAAAAAGTTTTTAACGTAAAAAAACGCCCTACACGATACATCTTTGGAGTACAAAAGTTACATTCACTTGTTGAAGAATTTCATTGAACTGTCATTTGCTATCCAAAGAAAAAAATACTACTCGTGAACACTGTTCGTCGATACTTTATAACGCACAGAACTGTATACAATACATCGAGATGTATATTCATCTGTTCATCGAACAAAGAAGGATGGAAAAGTCGTACTTTCGAAGTATCACGGGGGTAACATCTAATTGGCAGTAGCACATCTATTTTCACGACACTTTTCAAAACTTTCCTCCCAGACAATACACAAACTCGAGATTGGAAAACCATTCAGTTGCGAAAGAAGGAAAAAACTTTTTCATTCTGTTCTATACTCTGTTGTTTCCAACGTATCCGTTTGCCAACAATGAAAAAACAAAAATAAAAAAAATCCAGTTCATAGTGTTTTCTGAGTAGAAAAAAAAAAAAAAAAAGATAATAAACCAAAATTGAAACCCAACAGTTAAAATAGTCGCATCGGTTAATGAACTTCCTTTTACATCATTTAACGCGAAATTCGTCGAGTGAAATGATCCAACGAAGGCAGTGGAGCGAACCGATTACAAACTCACTTTCAACGTGTACACAGCCTATAGCTCGAAGAAAACTTTCGACGCAGTAAAGTGTATAATATCTTCGACGTTCTTCGGGCAACTGTTGGGCACCCACTCCTTTGCGCGAAATCTCGAAACTTGACTCACCGACACCTGACTTTGTCCTTTTTACTCCTTCCCTGCACTGGAGAAAGTTATTCAGCATCGATTTGTTTACGTAGATATCACATGACGTCTCTTATCGGCGGAAACTCGATGGGAATATTGTGCATGGAAAAGAATCGATTCTGATCAAAGAGACCAAGTACAGATGATAAAGGGCAGAAGGGATGACTTGGTAGTGCAAGATTTTAGTTTTCGAACCTCAAAGCCGTCAGCGCTTTAATTTAATTTATCAAAAACTACCTTAGTAGTTTTCAAACTTGCCGTCCTATCTTGCTTTCGTGGTGTTTGAGTTTGCACAGTTGAAACTTGCTTTGAACGATTATGCAAGATAGGCTTTTTCGTTTATATACTACTATCTTTTTTAATAACTTTTTGTAATTTAACAAATTCGGCAGCTGCACGTAAGTAGACCTTTTTTGTCTTTTCAGTCGCGTCTGAAATGTTTATGTCAAGTTATGGGTATAATTCATGGAATGTATATAAGTAATTATATGTAAATGTGTGACATGTAATCATATGCTCGTTTTAAAAAATATTTTTACACAAAATTTTTGGGTGACATTTTGTTTTTAAAATAATAACACTTTTAAAAAAATTTAGAAACAATTATATATAAGTATTTTATTTACAAACTAATTTTATGAGAATCAAATTTGTGAAGAAAGGTTTTTACAAAGTGAAAATTAGTACTTATCAAGTAGGTACAGTGGATGGGCAAAAAATAATAACAAATGAATTTTTCCTTTTTGGTTAAATAACTTAAAGTACGTATATGCCACCAACTAAAATATAAAATAAAGTTCCAATCAAAAACAGTACAGCAGTACAGAATTTCTTACAAACTAGTATTTTTTACTTATATCATCCTAACTCTAGTCGATTAATTTTACTTTCTTGTATTTAAAGTACAACTAATAGTCAGCAGGTCATATTGTCATATAAGTTGACAGAATTTTAAATACTAGTTTAGGGCAAGGCAACTACGGCCCCTGGGTATTTGGTGTATTAGCAAGAGTTTCTACCTTATCGACAGCCTTGGCTCAATACGTATTCATTAATTAGCAACTTTGTATAGCTATAAGACAGAATTAAGGCAAAGAAGTTGCAAGTTGATCGTTGAAGTTGCACATCTGACAGAATTTTATTATCTTATACCTCGGTACTTCTTTATGATCAAGCATTGCATTTTACTAGCTCAATCCTCAATGAATTATGATAAATTTTTGCTTGAATTCCTCGATGTACCGGCTCCATGCCTCTTGTCATTATTTTGCTTAAATCAGTGAAAATATGTTGAAGTAAGGTTATCGGTAAGGTAGAAGCTCCCATTGTAACAGCAAAAAAATGCAATACTTGATTGGGCTATTGCAATATACAACTTTTAGCAGAAAATTTTTTAGCTAATGTCCACTTTATTGAGCTTTTTGTGAGAAGAGGAACGCTTACTCGTATGGATGAGCATGTGCCTTTTCAGACCGGTACGGTTGATAAATGACCTTAGACAGATGGCGCACTGACCATAAACTTGACGCGTGTGGACGCGCATATGAGTCGTAAGATGGTGTTTATATCTAAAATACGCTGCACACACTGAACATTTGAAGGGTTTCTCACCCGTATGGATTCTTGCGTGCCGTGTGAGATCACCAAATTGGGTGAAACTCTTCTGACATTCCGAACACTTGTACGGTCTTTCCTGCGTGTGAAAACGCATGTGTACTTTCAAGTTGCTAGAAGATGAAAATCTTTTTTTACACATCGAACAGTCATGAGGACGCTCGCCTGCGTGGATTCTCAAATGCCTTTGAAGATTGCCTGAGTTTACGAATGACCTGTCACAGACCGAGCACTGACCGATAACTTGACCGGTGTGGACGCGCATGTGTCTCGTGAGATCGCCTTTTTGGATAAATTGTTCCGGACAATCCGAGCATTTGAATGGCTTCTCGTTCGTGTGAATATATTTGTGGATTTTTAAACGAGAGTTCGCGGTGAATGTTTTTCCACACAAGTCGCATAGGTGGGACCTATTCATCCCTCTCTTTGGCTCATCCTTTTCTTTGAGATCCTGTTTATGGCATTTGGACATTGTATTACTAGGTGTAGTCTCAGTTGTTTGTTGCTGTAGGTATTGTTGTTGGTTTTTTTTAGAAATTATGATTGATGGCAGCCTATCATTCTAATATAATTGACGATTTGTTGGGTAAACTGTTTTTCTGTGAACAAAAAGACCAATAATAATCATTGGATCAGAATTCAGAGTATTTGCTTTTACTTTTAATCATTGCAAATTTTCTCTGCTCATAATTAGGAAAAGTCACATTTTTCATATACATTAGACAGAAATCCCAAAGTAATTTATTTTATGTCGAACTCTATACTACATTTAATTAAAAAGGAACAATATTTTATTAGTATCCATCTTGTAGGAATTTTTTTGATAAATAGTAGCCTTTCATTAAATTATTAATTAAAATTTCATTTGCTGTTAGAAAACTCTTGCTAAATTATGAGGATATATATGCAACAAAAGTTAGTATTTTTTTCTAACATCATAATAATTTATCGAATTTTGTACTTATGAATTTCTTCTTTTTCTTTTCAATCTGAATTTCTAAAAAAAATAATATTTAAAAATTTGTTTAAAGTTCCATTAATTAATTAATAAATTAGTTTTTAATTTTGTTAAATAATTTAAATTTTTAACCTATATGTCATTTTTTTCGATATTAATGAACTCTGATTTTTTAACATGAAAAATAACTGATTATTCGGTATAACAAGGTTCTTAAAATTATTACGCAAATTATTTTGTCCAATTGAAAACAAAAACTTACCCAATTGTCAAATTAGAAACTGTCTTTATAACACAGTTCAAGCACTCGTTCCCCCAAATTTGTTATTTGTTTGAATGTCCTATTTTATTGCTTGTTTAACCATCTCGTATGTAAACACAAGTTCACGATTCTTTAGTTTACGATTAAATAAAAAAACTCCGATTAACCTACGCACAAACAAACGCTAAAAAACGCCACTGCGTTCACTACAGATGACGCGATATCCGTATTCGTTCACGACGAACGAGAAATGTCATGGACACAATAATGGCCGTATTCGACTGTGCACGTGGTCAGGCATCGTTTTAAAGTGACGCTAGAAAAAAATTTGCTGTGGCGGGAGCTCCGAGAGTTGTAAAATACCAGTAGTTCAGCCGCCCAAAGATATCCTCTAATTCTTACTCGGTAATAAAATTCACGAAAATGCCGAAACGTCTCCTTCACAATCCAGATGTGTCACGCTCAGGCGAGACGAGTATCCGAGCTCCATTATTCATTGGACGCAGGGAGAGCACGAGGCTCGATATTTTACATTGGAAAGTTGTGTGTCAGACATCCCTTCGAACAACTGTGGATTTAAATTTTCTCGGAAGTCCCTCGGCTCGAAGGTAGAGGTAAACGGCAGCGGTATTGTACTAGAAATGACTTAACAGGGGGCCATAAAATTTCGACGTGGGATAGAATGTATTTATACATACCATAAACATGTGTGCATATGTATTTCCATGAATGACATTCGCATTGCATTAAATGTATGTGTATTCATATGTGCATACGCGTGTACATAGTATCTGAGTAGGAAATTTTTGGCATGTATGTATGTATGAGAAAGGAATTTTTGTTGCATTTCTATTAGATAATCCACGGAGAGTAGGTATAATAATAATTGTACACCATTGTTAAGGGCCGATAAGGATAAATGTATTTATCACTGACACTTTTTGTCTTTGAGCATATTTTTGTAAAAGTTCAGTACAAACTTGTGTATGAATTTATAAATTTAACTTAATTTTTTATTTAATTTTTTTAAATTTATTCTTCTAGACTTAGGTATAGTTGAATTTTCATTAAATTAACAAAATTTTGGTATTACTAATATTATACCAGCATTCGACTAATTTAATAAAAATTTCATTATGATTTAACTTGACAATTTGTACCGATCAAACAATTTTTGTTTCACAAGTTCCATGTTCGTTTAAAATACACAAGTATCTCTTTTATATAATTTGGTGTATTCACCTACTATTAGCGCTTTGTGGTTCTATATTAGAACCTTCGTTTCACATTTACGCGGCAATGTAAGAAAATATGTGTGTTTTTCCATTATTATATAACATAATTAGTTGTCGGGGTTAAAAGAAAAATAAAGACACGAATAAAAAAAATTCCGTCAATAGAATTAAAAAGGCTTCATGAAAAAAATTGGTTTACTACTGTTCGAGATGAAATTAAACAGCTTATTTAAATCACAAAATTGTATTTAATCATATGAATATCGATGCCCTCCATTGTTTTGTGATATCGAGAAAAATCAAGCGATCGGTCGGAGGCAACGTGGAAATAATTTATAAAATAAAGATTAATTATTATTTAAATTGTTGTATTTATTCGTAGCAAGGTTTCGCTGGTCTGGTGTGCCAGCCTCATCAGGCTAAATAAAAAAATAAATAAATAAAAAACAGTAAATACACTGAACGCAACACTTCACAATGCATAATTTTAGCTATCGAAATACAGAAAATGGAATTGTTACCTCGAGAATCAAAACTAATTTCGTGATAACGTCACTCACTTGTCTGTTAGTGAAACGTTTCATTCAGTGCCTTCATTGTTTTTGGCTTTTTTGTTTTTTTTTGTTTTTTGTTTGATTTAGCCAGATAAGGCTGGCACGTCAGACCAGCGAAACATTGCTACGAATAAATACAACAATAAAAAAATTACTGTCTGTTTGAGAAATTATTTTCACCTTGCCTCTGACTGATAGCTTGATTTTTCTCAACATCACACAAAATTTTGATTAAATATGTTTGGTACGAACAACAGAAATTTAGTTCATTTTTCTCTCCGTTACGAAATCAAGAAAAAATGCACAGATTTTTTGTTGCAACTCTCACTTGAACAAAAACATTATTAACTTTATATTGAATATTATATTGTAGATGTATAGAAATTGGAAAGAAACGCAACAAATTTTTGTTTTCATGATTAAATATTAATGTAGTTTTTAATTTTATTTTCGAAAATAACCTTCATTATGTAGATGACACGAATATTGTTATTTGGATGAGTTACTCTCAATTGACGCTTACAATTAGTTTGTGCTCCAAATCTGATGAAAGGGAAAAATCTCTTTACTATTAACCTCAAAACCTTTTACTGATAACCTCAAAACTCAGTAAGTTGAACATTTCACTGGATGTTTTATGTAAATAATGCGTGTCTGACACAAAGTCTGTCAGTAGAAATGTACAAATTACAATCATATGTATTTTCATAAATAGATTTATCGTTTTATTAGTTACAAAAAAGAAATTGTTTGTTGATGCTTGATGTCCTGATAAAACTGTATCTTAATCAACTAGATTTGCCTTTTATTTCCTAATTAACCTCTTTGACTCACTGAGCATCACTAAAAAAAATGTCGTCCATCCAAGTCAACGTTTGTTTAAATACAAACAAAAATATTTAATTAAATAATATAAATATTTGTTTAAATCAAATAAAATTAATTGAAATCAAACAAATTGTTTTATTATAACGTAATATTTGATAACTTTGAATAAATACGTATGTAATTCGGATGAAAAATTTACGTTTCCATTCAAATAAACGTTTTTTGGATTGATGAAAAAAAATTTTTTTTTCTGTATAGCAAGAACATTAATTTTTTAAGCTCAAAATTCATTCCATACATGATAGAAGAAAAATTTAAATTAAAATTTGCATACATGTGCACATGTGAATTGTTACTTAATTTAACGTGATGGATAATGCAAGCCATTGCTTTAAAAATAAATAAAATTACTGTACATTAGTTTGGTGATCTTTTAATCAAGCGCCAAAAGTACAAGTGAAATCTTAGATTAAAGTTGATGTTCAGATATGAATTTCTGCATTTCTACGTTGATCTGTTTTTCGCATACAAAATGTAAACTCTCACGTTCCTTTGTACACAACAGATGTAGAATTCACTCACCCGTGCTTTCGAATGCTTTTTCTCGCGGAAATGAAAAGCGACTCCGCCGAAACCTCCGTCCCTTGTAGAATATTTCCCTCGGAAAATACCATGGACACTCGAACTTTTCGAAAATAAACCACGAGTTCGCCAGTCCCCAAATGAGAAACCGTGCGTATTACCCAAGGCGCCACACGTATACGCAAAGTTTCGCAAAATGTTAATAACCCCCCGAAACATTGGAAATCAACGCGCGCCCGACCTTTCGGCCTCCCCCCGTTCCTCCCGAGAGAAGCGAAACGGCACAGTCCATTTCCGGCTCGCTAAGCCGGAAGCTGCTCGTTTCTCATGTCTGTCGCTCGCGCTGTTCCTCTCTTCCTCCCCCTCGGGGAGTAAGAAAAGGGGATGAAATAAATATCTCGGTTTTGTAGTGCAGTAGGGTGGAGTTTCGGCTTTACGATCTTCGCGAAACGCCGGCGGACCTTGCGCATGGGGTGAAAATCATCCACAAAATTTCTCCCTTCGCGTTAATTTTTTTTTTTTTTTTTTTCGGGAAATCTAAATATATTTTTATCGCGTTTTTGGTCGATTGTTGATCCCTTTTTCTTCGACATCGGCGCTGCAATGGGTTCGTTGGCGAGATAAGAGTGAAACATCACCTCGACTGTAATCGCTGAGAGGGTACGTGCATATAGTGCTAGAGAGTCTATTACGTTTACGCGACGGGGTTTTTCTGATAAAAAATTTACGTTCGTACTTGCACTTTGCCGAGAGAGGTGGAGCGTCAAATGGGCTCTGAGAGTGTCTCTTCGTCTTGATCGCGGTACGTGGAGCTCAGATTTTTTTTATAAATTCCATCGGTCTATTTGCAAAAGAATGTGAAAATTTGATCTGTTGTGAAACGAAAGAAAATCTCGTGATTTTTAATAAGTTTTGGAGAAATTATTGATGTTTTATAAATAAGGTACCCATGTCACCCCCGAAAAAATGGTGATGTGATATGGGTTTCCTATATTAATTCAATTTTAGAGTGCTTGGGTTGGTATGGATCCATTGTTTGTTTAAGGAAGAATAAAATTATTTATGTATAATAATATTTTGTTTTTCGTGTAAAATTATGAAGATCTATTCCGATCGTGAGTGCAGAGTAACGATGAAATGTTTTAACATTAAAAAAAAAACTTGGTTACAATTGAGACGAATATTATTATGATACAACACTTTATTTATCATTTTTAAATCATTACAAATAGTAATTATTTTTTGAAATTGTGGAATAAAACAAGTGTAATAAATAAATTTTAACCAAACTATCGATCTAAAAGTTACGTGCAGTCATACCAATGCATGTTTAAAAATGAATGAAACGTTACCAATGTCCAAAAAATAAATGTACTTGAAACATTTTGTGATTAATAATTTATTATAAACCATAACTAAATATGGACTATAAATTAATTTATGAAACAGGTTGCATGATAAAGTATCAGTCGTAATAATCGAAAAAGCTTTGTTTGGTAAATGAACTGTAAAAAAATTTTTAAATTATCAGTTCACTCTTTTTTGAGTGTCGTACGCTATTTAAGATATAACCGAAGGGCTGCACACTCGTGAAGTCATTAAAAAAGACTTTATAAGTCATTCTAAGTCTTTCAATGACTGCACAAATCTCCAAAAGACTCCAGAATGTGCCGCCCCTCGGATATAACTATGGGTATTAGATATAATTTTATCACACATTCGCGTCATTGTTCTGTAACATAAAAACCTAAGGGTTAAAAATATTACCGCCCTCAAACAAACCCTCAATACTTTATGTATTTACAAAAAAATAAATCAATATTCGATTATTGCAACAACAACAGAGTGCCCTCGTCGATAACGTCAAAAAGCGAAAAGCCCGAATCGCACAAGGCCAGGGAATTCCAGTCCAGTGAGCACATGGATGTATACACCCGAATTCAGTTGGGCTCGCGAAATTTTTAATGAAACGTCCGCTCGTCCGCCCCATGCAAACGAGAGCTTTACCAAAATTACCGTGTCCCCAAACGAGGGCTTAATAACGAGCCCCGGCTCTGTTTAATCAATGATTAGCGCGCGTACGTGCGCGTACACACACTTGACGTTTTCCCAAATGGGGTGTGCAGTAACTTCTACTGCGAAACAAACGGAAGCAGAGAGAAATACGCGACGCGCTAACGAAACTGAAGTTGCCGGGGAAAAGAAGAGAGAAAAAAAAAAAAACCAGAATGTATGTGGAAAGTACACGTGTGTTTATGTATAATGCACAGGTACCTTTGCCGAGCGAGCCTCAATCGGGTTTGGCCTGTGACGTGTGTGTGTGTGCTTTTCCCTCGTCGCTGTCGATTTTATTTTCCTCCGCATTCGTGACTTGGTCGGAAATTCAGCGAAAAACCTGAGACACACTTTCTTTTATCTTTACGTGCTGGGAAATGGAAATCGCTCGTTGCCCTTTACTTTGAAAAGGCCACTGTTGACAGTTTTTCACTTCTTTGGCGGGAATCGCTAGTTTTTTTGTTTCCTTTTACGTTACAAACACGATTACTGAAGGAGATAGCGAAGTACGGTGGTAAAGGAAATTCAATGATCAACTTGTTTGATAGAAAAACCCGGAGTTATTTATTTTCTCCGTTGTATCAACGTCATTTAAAATGGTCCATCAAAAAGCCGACTATAGGCCCTTACAGATTTTGTACGCCATCTTGTGAAATTTTAAGCAAATATTTCAGTAAACCACATGCGAGGAATTTCAATTTAAGACCTATGGAAATCTTGAAATATTTGCTCAAAACCTCACAACTTCATAGACAACGTCTTGATCTAATGATTGTGTATTTGCGTTTACTTAAATTCTCTCGCATAACCTTCATACAACGGAGAAAATATATATTGTCGGTATGGTAGATTTCTATTTTAACGAGTTAATCATGCCATCCTAAAAAACAAAACCTCATCAGTACATCATCACTTTTATTCATACGGTAATATGCCTACTTTTCATTAATAGTACAAACCATTCTAATAAATTCTGTATTTATTTATTGTGCTATAAACATTTTAGTAATTTAATAAAATCACCAGTATAGTATAACCTGAAAAAGAAAACCGCAACTTATGAAGACACGAATTAAGCCATTGAAAACGAATCCCTCCTTTCACTCATGTACTTTTTTCGCTTACTTCTCTCTCGAGTGCTTGCGCCTGAAAGAAAACAAGAGCTTATTTCTGCACGAATTTCTCGTTGTCCATGAAACATTGAGACGAGAATTCATCGGAAATTTATCGTTTTGAGCACTAGAGAAGAAGACAAGACGGAAAAAAAAAGTAGCAGCGAAGGCACGCGAATATGTATGAAAAGAAAAACCTCGAAAGGGGGGAGGGAGGGAAGATCGAGGGATGGATGATGGGTACAGGTGAGTAGGTGGAAAAAAGGGAGCGCGACGCCGGGGTACACAATGGGGTGACAAAAAACGACGAGGTTTCTATAGAAAAGAGTGACGAAGATGTCGGTGAAGAGCGTGGAAAAGAGGACGGGTCGTGAAGAGAGTGGGTATAAATATATACTTGTAGGGGGCGCTATGGATTATGATGAATCTGACGGTGACGTCGGTCTGAAGTGGTCGGATGTTATGGCTTTTCTCTCCATCCTTTCGCGTATTGTTTGCGGTAGCTAGATTGTCTTGGGAGTTGCTCTTGAGTGGTAAATTGTGATGGATTTTTTATTTTTTCTCTTAATACGCAAATATGCGAATTAAAGAGGTAAGCGATGCCAACAATGGTACTTGATTGAGACTCTTTTTTTAAGTCTCGTTCTCTCAAATTATACCTTGGCGCCTTGACACAAAAGCTCATGGCTGGCGAATTATTTCGAGAAAACCTCGACGATGAATAAATAAATGACGATCTGTAGATGAAAAAAATGGTGGCTCAGTGATAGAGCGCGTATACCCATAATCTGTAAATTCACTTCTTTCATTCGACGAGACAAATCGCGATGATTGGATCCTAAATTGCAGGGCAATCAAAAGTCATTTGCTCTGATTATAAGCGTCTCGGTCACTGAACAAGCAAAAAAAAAAAAAAATGTCTCTATGCAGAGGAGTGGACACTGGAAAGGCATTTTTTGTGTAACTTGTTTTCAGTCTGCTTTTCATATTTCACCAACTCACACGTGCATGTATATTTGGAGAAAAAAAATTGTACACCTGTTATTAGTCATGTGTATGCTCGTTAAGTGTTATGTTTTTATTTTTTTCATCGCCATTTGTTGCGTTCCTCGGGTGAGAAGTATTTTTTAATTTTTCGTATGGTTATACAATTACGTAAAAGAAAAGAAGTAAGTGCTACCAATTGAATGGTGTACTGATAAAAGTAATCTTTTTTTTTTTTAAACTATTTGTTACTGTATACTTTTGACGTATCGAATTGGTTGGAAAAAAATTATTTTTGTACGAATTTTTTTGGGTACTTAAAGCATAACCTCGATAACATTATTTGAGAATCAAATACCATAGTTGAGATTTTAATGTCTAAAAATTTATTTCGTAAGATGGCAAATGTAGAAAAACTTCCAGTTGGGTTACGTTTTTATTAGATCTCTCTAAATTTGAAATAATCACATAAGTTAAATATACACTGTTCTAATAGTGACTTCATATTTCCGTAGTGAAATTTAACTTTTTAGTAGTGTGACAATCAATTTCACTATTTTTAAAATGTATGCTTTTAACTTGGAAATGGTAGATTTTTACTATCAAATAATAAATATTTACTATTAATTTCTACTAGTAGAAATTTCACCATTTTGATTGGTTAGCTAACCAATTGTTGATTGCGCCCAAAATAATATTTATAATAATATTCAGTGTGTTCTCACTTGGTAAAAAAATTTTTGTCTTGCCAAATAATACATTTATTTAATAATCTCTTTAATACTTATAGGCTATACCGTCTTTTTCTATCCGATTAAGATTTCTTATTATAGATCAATGTGTTCATTATGTAAACAGTTTAAAATTCATACACCTCAAAAATCTCTAACTATTGGTTACCAAAAACTAATAATTTATGGTTTGTACGAGTATATCTTTACCAACGCAAGTAAGGAACTTGAGATATTTCATTTTTTAAATTACGTAATCCAAAAGATCATGGTCTGTATGTTGCAAGAACGGCAAAACTTTTTTGTAGGTTAGACCAATGTTTTTGAAAAAGATAATACCTAACTATAACGCTTGATAAGTAAAATTCTCCTCATTTTTCATTGGCTTGAATATCCAATAATTCTTTTTTACTGCATCCTCTAGAAACACTCCCCAAATTTTTCAAATCTTAACTTTGAAAAAAAAAAACGACAACAAAAAAATGAAAAACTTTCAGATCCAGAGCCTTCCAGTGCCCCAGATCGCGGAAAAGGCGGACCAGATATTTGACGCGGCCAGACAGACGGTCAATGATGCAGTTGGTGTCGCCCAGGGCGTGGTCAACCAGGCCATAGACGCGGCCAAGGGCACCGTCATCGGTGACATCGACACCGTCCAGGACGTCGCCAAATTCGGCGTCCAAACCGGTCGGGGCATCATCGAGCTTGGCGAGGACTACGTCCTCCGGCTACTCAATGCCTCGGGCAATTAATACTATGTATACACTACGTTTGTCAATAAAGCTTTTTTTTTTTTCATCCAAAAAACATTTTTTCGTTCCATGCTCCAATAGGTGCTCTTGTCGCGATGTGTAACACTCGAATACGAGCACATGCGTGGTAACGCTTATTATTGTAAAAATGGAGAATCACGGAGAGGCAAAAAATAAATAATGTCCCAGTCGTAGGAAGGGAAAAAAGAGAGAGACAAAGGATAGGCGACGAGAAAAAATAAACAGCCTGTCCTGATGGTGCCCCTAATGGTTTACAAACAAGCCTAGAGAAAAGAGGGCGAGAACGCGTGCACGTACAAATGGGTCACAAAGGGAAAGCGGCTCCGTTAAATTATTAATTCGCAGCGCAATTATACACGTGTATGTGCGTTGAAATTCCGCGGGATAATCACGCTCCGTGAGAACAATAAGGTGAAAAAAAAAGGAAAATAAAAAAGATGTACGGAGATCGTTAGTAGGTAGGACACGAGGAAGTGGGACTGTGACAAATGACGAGGGTTAATTTTTGTTTACTGCTCCAATTATATGCGTCTGCGTCACTGCTGATGTTGATGCGGTATAGTGTTGTTTTGCTTGTGTAAGTTACATAGGAGAGAGATGATGTCATCTCGAAGGGGAATAGCGTGGCAAGATTTTGTTCAACCAAGTGGAAATCTAGTCCCGTCTTTCAAAATTTTCGATGAAATTTTCGCGACAACTTGAATGCAGCAAAAATCTCTTAGCTTGAAAAATGCAGTTGCGCAGTAAACTTGAGGATTAACCGAGAAATTTAAGTTTGCATTGAAGTAATTAGAAAATAACGAGAAACAAAGTTACATTTGAAGAAAAATTCAAGATGGGATCCTGGGGTGACATTTTTAATATCTTGAGACTTAAATAAAAAAAAAAAAAAAAACTTGTTCTCTAGACTAAACAAGATATTTTTAAAAATTGTATTCCGCGAATTTTTCGCGAATCATGTACTGATAGAAAATGAAATTACAAAAATTACTGGGCTAGCACTGCTAACTGATGTCAATTCTTAGCCTAGAGATTATAAACATTTTAAAACCTTATTCTCACTTTTTTATGAAAATCACTGTCCCACACGGATGAGGTTGCCAAAAGCAAACAATGAAATTACATTTTGTCATTACCCTGCTTTTTAAAGGTAATCAAAAAAATAATGTTTCGTATTCAGTTATTGCCCTTCGCTAAAAAAAAAAAACATTGTTCTCGACCCTTCAATTCAATTAAGTTGGAAAAAAAGCGAGTGAACAATCGGCATATAAAAAACGGCTATGTACGTACACGGTATTCGGGTATAAAACGCGCGGCAGTCGTTTTCGCGTATTGTTATTTTACAATTGCAGTGGCCCAGATGACGGGAGTGAACTGTCGGTCGTTGTGTGTATGCACGAATATAAAAAGCAGTAGAGTTGGTCGCTGATGAAAAAAAATTAGCCGGCCGGCCGCATCATCGTGGTATACGCCGCGTGTAATGAAGGCAAATGGCCGAAAATACCTAATGGACGTACGCCGGTGGACCGCTGGGAAATTTTGCGGGAGCAAGGGTCGGACGGAATGTTGTTTTTTTTTTTTTTTTTTTTTTTTTTTTTCGATGCTCGTCCGCTGCCTACCTTCGCTGCAATTTTATTAGTTGGCTCTTGCGAGTGCACGCCCGCTTGCGTGTGTGCGGGGCTTGATTTAATATAAGTGTGGATTTTTTCGAATATAGCCACTGACGAAAGGGAGACAGATGGAAGCTCGATTAATTAAAAGGTGGAATGAGGATATTGCACGCGGATGGAATTTTTTTTGTTTTTTTTTTTTTTTCGTGGTGAACAAATATAAATAAAGTGATACATGAATATGCAAAAGTTGGTCCCTTTTTTGCCCTTTCCGCGGGAGTTTATTTCAAATGTTTGGGTTTTGGTTTGATGCGGAAAAGCTAATGTACATTTTTTTTATGAATAAAACACTTGGGTTCTTTGATATTTGTGTAGACGATCCATCAATGAATACTAAACTTTTTTATGCATTTTTGTTTCATATTCTTTTTTGGCATTTTTTAAAAGCTGTTTATTTATTTTTTCATCATTTTATGTGTATAAGTATTCCTATTATTATTATTATTTTTTCATGAATTAGTAGCTTTTCAAAGTAAAAAAAAAATTATAACTGTTAAAATAAAAATAAAAAACATAAATATTGATTGATTTCAGAGGAAAGTTATTTAACGCCATGAAGTTTTTTTTTTAATATTTGATAAAAATTAAACAAAAAAATGTGTCAAAAAGTCTCTTTTCTATTATTTTTCAATTGCAACTAGTATAAAATCAATCATAAATACTTCAAAGTATTACAATAATATACTGTACGGGATTCGCTCACGTTTCACTAAATTTACACATCATATATTTTTTATATTTTTGTTGTGAAAGAGCTTGTAAGCTTGTTAAATTAATTTAATTAAATACATTAATATTTGACGCAGAAACTTCAATTTGATTTTCACTGTGTACTTAAAGATCACATATTTTAACCTCAACTCTAACGCCTAATATTGTAAAGTGTAGTTGTTCATATCGACTAACTTATAAAAATATATAGATCTACTTACGGTTTTTTGATTGAATATTTTTAATGGTCAAATTTTTTACCTGCGCAATATTTAAAAATTAAAAACACAAATCAATCCATTAAGTTTAAGATAAAATATTAAATCTTTTTCTCCATGGTTAACCGTATCCAAGCACACAAAAGACAATTTTTCATATACATTGTAGTTTTTTTTCTCAAAAAAAATGAAAATTTTACCATTTTCCCTCCATACCTTTGAAGAACCATAATAATCACAAAATACCCTTCTGCCCCTGGTCCAAAGAGAAAGAAACGACTTGAATATTTAACGCTCCTCGGACAGAGGCTCCTCCGGCATTGGATTTTAAATCTCGCTTTATCATCACTCCACTCGATTTCCCTGCGGACGCCCGCAATACGGCAGACGAGCCTCCACTTTTATCCTCGAAATTCGCAACCCCAGGTTCGCGTACGTGTTGGGGGGAAAAAAAAAATCACTCGAGAATAATACCGTTTACCCAATTTTTCCACAGCACATGGAAAACGTTAGTAAGAAAAAACCTCTGCGACCGTGTATCAACCCATCAATTGATGATCTTCGAATCAAAGGAACCCTCCATCTCCAGTCTTTGAAAAAACCAAACGATTATTGTAAAATTCCATAAAATAGTCGACGGATACAGTTATATAGTTTTGAAAAATCGCGTAGCACGGAAACTCAAGGGGTTCATTTGGAAAGTTGAAGCACCGTATGGTTGAAGAGCGAGTTGAGTGGTCGATACGAGAGGTACACGAGTGTGTAGGTGAGGGTTGGGGGGAGAGCGGATATCCATTACGCAGTTATACGGCGCCCGGCCGTTTATAGAGCCATACTTCACGCGGAATTGAGCCCGAGCCTCCACCTCCTCCTCCTCCTCGTGGGAGCGCTCATTGTGTCGATCACAATGGACGGGTTGTATATACATATAGTATGTGTGGCCGCTCCTGCTGACCGTATTTGTGGGTGTGTTTGTGTGGATGACTATCCGAGATACGATTATACTCGGCTGCCCGTGACGAAAAAGTCGCGCGTGCACACGTATATTGAAGATTTAGGGCTGCGAGTGTGCTCATTTCGCTTTGATATATACATATATCAACTGTAGCAGTGCCACCTTTCGTGTAGCTGCTCTCTGCTTCTTTTTACAAGCGCAATATTGAAAATAATATCGCGGGTGGACGTCACTCGTGACTGTCTACCGTCCCCACCTGCTTATTGGACGTTGAAAGAGGAGCTGTCTGTCTGGGGATCGAGGATGATGCGTGCGTGATTTTTTTTTTTTTTTCAGAACGATAAAGGGATATAAGATCTGAGAGTTAAGAAATTTTTTTTTTTTTTTTAAGTTTAAAAGTTTAAAAAGGCTATTAAATCGTTTAGGGTGGGGTACAGTTAGCATAATTAGAGTATTTTAGAAATTTTTTTAATTGGTGGATCACGATAATTTTGGAGGTGCTTAATTTTGCCGAACACGTGAATAATCTATCCTTCGTACATTGATTACTCAAAGATGCTTTGGAATTGTCATTTCCTGATTATTCAAAAAATTTATTTTTTACGTTTAGAATAGTATCCATAAATAGCTTAACAAAAATAATTCACAATTTTTTCATACTTGACATTTTTTTCATGAATCTTCGTCCTATATTGCATACAATGAAATACATAACATAAAACTTGGCTATTAATGTCCAAATAATATTTACGTTTGAATAATATGATCATTTATCCATCAGAACGTGCATTTCACATCATTTTTGGCATTATATGCATCACTTTGTTGTCAGCTTTTATCAATTTAAATTTATTTATGATTGTAAAAAAATTTTTTTTTTTTTTGTATCGACGATAAACAAAAGAAATGGTGATTTTCGAGGAATTTACGAAAAAAACTCACCGAAAATCTTTCAGCATCAATATATTAACCTCAGCTATAACGTTTCAATCAAGTTCTAAAAAAAAATTTGTTTTAAAACCTTTTAAAAAAAAAAACCATAATAATCTTCTACCATCCAAAACTATATAGCTGGCGTCAATTTTCTCGGTTAAACATGAACTATGTACTACTGCACTCTCGCTTGTCTGTTTTTTCTTTTTTTTTCCTCTAAGCCAACCGGATCCCATCGCACTCTAGTGTAAATTACCAAACCCCCAACACCCCACCATCCACCATTTCCCGTAAGACACGCGAGCCGGATTAAACTCCCTTCCCCCCCCCCGCCCCTCAAGAAAAGCTCTGTCTCTGGAGTTTCCTGCATCTCCGCCCCAAAACACACCTTGCACCGCAAAGATTTCCCATCAGTCACGCCGTATATACATGTACGCACACAGTTGCTGTTTACCACCTTACTTTTGCCGCTTACCTCGCGCGACGACTGCAAACACCGGGTTTAATCTCGCTCCTGCAACGCTCGAAACGCACGTATACCCTGACGCGTTTTCGCGCTGTATCATCTCGTGATAAGTCATACACGCGCTCATCAGGGAAAATCTCGTTAGCCGACGACTGTTTGCCGCGCCACTCCGACTTTGACGGGTATACGTTTTCGACCCACTTAACGTTACGGGGAAAGGGGGTGGGGGGAGATTTTCCAACGCACAACACGCAGAGATATGTGTACAATGTACTCTCGAGGTTTGGAGCTCCTCGGGAAAAAAAACGAGCAATTTCAGAGCGAAATCAAGCCCCAAGCGCTCCCGACAAACTTCCCAATTTAAAATATAAATCAGCCGAAATCTCTGTCTTTTTTCCCCCGCTCGTACCCATACAGTGGCCGACAGGCGAGTAGATTAAGCTCTTACGTGACTTACAGTCCTCCGGCTGCAAGAGGAAAGAAGCGATGCGGTGCAGCGTGGAGAGAAAAGAGGCAGGCCATCGCGCGACGCTTGAATCCCTGCCAGCCGTGGGAGAGCACCCCCTTCCGCCCCCCCAGGAACGAGAGGAGCTACCGATAGTAGATAAGCTTCGGCTATACGGCGGACATTCGCGTCTTAATATCGGAGCCGTTGCCAAGAGCCGGTGCAATTTGGACGGCGCGCGTGTGCTGCAGCCTCTGCTTTCCCGGTGGGGTGGGACTGACGGATGCTCTAATAATAAAGGGACGCGTGGTGACTCCTGGTAGGTCGAACTGTATTGCTGAAAATTCGCTTCTGGCCTCCGGGATTTTGGGGTTGGTTGTATTTTGGTGTACAAGGATGTTACGTGGAGATCGGTGGATTCATTAATTGCGCGTTTTCTAGGTGGGCGTGGAGGGGGGTTCCGATAAGTACCGTATGATGACTTGGTTGGAGAAGGCGGTAACGACGATCAAGTGGGTCTCGTGGGAAACACATGGTGAATTGGGTCAGTGGTTGGTTTTATCTACCAAGCGTTACTTGTTAAACATAATTTATCAAAATATCAGGAGTTTCCTAACACACCGATCGATGATACAGGTGTTTCTTTTCCAATCATTAATTTATTCTACTGATATTGGGTTTGCAGCTGTCTTCAAAGCACCAAGAACATAGCAGCTATGGTGTTCAGGAAAAATATGTCCATGTCTCGAATGTATCGAAAATACTTGAATTTTTAGGTTAGAAAACTTTTTTTTTTCAAAGCGTGATTTTGGAAAAGACAAATACCTATTGATGATCCTAGCCGCTTCAACGATCATTTACGCGGGGTTATGGAAAAAAAATTCATTAAGAATAGGGAAATCCGGGTTTGACCTTACTCGTTATCACTCAGCATCTAATTTCTCGTGTTTCATCCTTAACTTCCAATTGGTCTCAAAACTATACTTGGAAGTGATCATCTATTTCACGCAAGACTGGGCAAAAATCAATCAGTCATTGTATAGATTGGACAACACGGTTGTTTATCTTCAGGTCGGTAAAGTAGAAACCGTTTAACATCCCCTTGGGTTCCCCCTATTTCATTGCTATTGGAAGGGAAAATACAAATGAATCAAAATAAAATTTCCAACGCAAAGGCTTCGGCCACGCAGTGCCATCAATCTTCCACGAAAGCTTATTTAACGACCCGCTTCCCCCAAGTTACTTTTCTCGACCCTCCCCCGTGTACCCAATAAAACCAGCCCGAATTCCCCAATTGGACGCTACAGCTCGGAAAACACACGGTCTCGCGTGTAAGTCAACTAATAAAATTCGCCGATTCACACGAGCCATCCCTGACTCCTTCACGTAAACCCACGTGCCAGGATTGTTCTCCTCCCCCCCCCCTTTCGTCCCTGGGAGACTTTGTGTTATATGCTCGTATACACACGCTATTTAATCTCTTCGGACGTCTTTTGTGCGCCCCGTGCACGCGCTTGGCTTATTGCTACACTGTGGAAACCTTTGTTAATTGCTCTCGCAGTTGTCGGACGCGTGTAGAAAGAGAAGAATTTCTCGATTGAAAACAACCAAAGAGTATGACGTTATCCTGTTTACAACAGAGTGGTACCTTTCGTACACGTCTCTGTTAAGCAACTTTTGCTATTTTTACTTTATTTTCAGTTAAATTTGCACCTCGAACAATTTCCCTGTCTCACCTTGATCCCGTTGTACATGATTTCATGCTATTTCCTAGAAATGACTATATCGTACCGTAAAGCAAGGATCCACACGAGAATCTGCTTGCACGTTGGAAAAATCGCGTCGTCATTATACCTTTGCGCACCTGCAGCGCTCGCTTGCAATTTGGATAGTACACACTCACACACAAGTGGCAACATCGACGTTATTAATAAATAATTGCTTTCCAGGGGCAGAGAGAAGCCGGGCGTTTTAAGGTAATTTTCTCCCCCCCCTTTCCCCCCTTGTGCTTGCTAGCCGTAGTGTGTACTTTCGGAGCGCATACAAGAAGGGTAGGTGGGTGGGCTTTTCTGTAATTAACTTTGCGCGTAATTACAGGGACAACAGGTTTTCTAGCAATTTTGCGCGCGGTCACTTTGTACGCTTTTACGTATTGTACGAGGGGTGGGGGGGGGGCATATATACACCTCCGGCAATACAACGGTACGCTCCGTCGAATTACTTTGTAGTTAAAAGATCGATTAAAAGGAACTTTAATTAAAGCCCGGCCGGAGCGTCGAAAAAGGGGACCGAGGAGGGGGGGTATTTTCTCTCTCTCTCTGAAGTGGTGGAGCTTTGCAAAATTTCATACTAATATTCGCAGGTGACTTATTCGTTTTCACCTATTGCACCCCACTGGGGCAAGTTGGGAAGAGTGAGAGGAGGTGCGACCTAGTTTCTTTTCTTTTTTTTTTTTTTTTGTTGTTTCCCTGAAATTTGTAGTTTACCAGGTACGGGGGTTCGACAACGAGCGATAAATCCGCCTATGCGACACGAGGCACGCCAAAAAGAGGCAAGAAAAACTAGTTCGCGCGAACAAGTGTCCGGAACAAGGGGGGGGGGTGGATGGGTGTGGTGGTCTCGCCCTGTCGGCGTCGCTGAGGGGGTCGCACGCAGCACAAAGTGGCTGATTGCACTTGTCGGCTCGTGCGGTGGGCTATACGCTGTACCCTTCGCTTCTCTTCTCACGCCGCCGGGGCTGCACGAGGGGTAATTCAATTGGTCGCATCCGAAAGAGATTCGTTTTGCTCGGCTGCTTGGAGTTTTAGTGCGCATCGTGTGTGCGCGCGTGTGTGTTGGTTTTGAATGGATTTTCAGGCTGGGAAAATGGAAAATTCGCTCGCTTCGTTGGCGCTTTGGGGGGTGAAAATGGGGCGAGAGGTACAATGGAATCTCTAACATTACTGTAATGGACAAGCCACAACGCACTTTATCATTAGTTTATTAAATTGTTTTTTGATTGATTACCGAAGCAAGATGTTTGTTTCATTGTAGTTACATCTTTAAGTACCACTGCACCTATGCATATAAGTATTCACTACCTTTAGATCCACGTAAAATTTACCGTTTTTTAAACTACTGCAGTGGATTTGCTTGTATATCTCAGGTTTAATCATAGAGATATTATGTAGAGATATAATTATGAGAATTTATTTTTTTCGGTCTAAAAACAACTGAAGTGAAAATGTACCAATAGTTGGACGGAAAAAAAATTAGTTCCAGTATTCAAAGCAATCAATAAAATTTCACTGTTTGTACGAATTTGGATTAAATATTAACGCAACCCAAGAAAATTACTTCATCTACTTATCTATGTGTTTTAAAAAATGGTGGTTATATATACTATAGCTTATTCGCGTACATAATCTTACTTTTGTCAGAACCTAGTAAATGACCACCGTAACCTTTAAATGTTCAATAAACAATGAGTTGCTCCTCACTAGGTCCTTTAACTGACACTGGGACAACTTGTTTCTACAATGGACATTTATTAAGACTTCTGGCAATTTGACTGCGGTGGCGCTGATTGTACTTACAAAATGGCATCGCAAATTGGATGAAACTCCAACTGAGATTAGTGTGCTTCTATTCTTCTACCAGCTGAGTGGTATAGGAGTCAACTACTCCTCATTGGGACATCTAGCTTATTCAGATGACAACAGATACTAATTTTCAAATAATAATTATGTTTCAAATCATGTAAATTTTAAATATCACCTCATACACACCTCCTCGAAGTTATTGTCTACTTTTTTCGATGTATCTGATGGATTTTGTATAAAAAATTTTTTGAGATGGGCCAACCAGCGGTATCCATTTACATTAACCAATAGTATTCTCACGAGCCCGTCGGAGCCTAACTATAAAAACACACTATTCATACCAAACTAAGAAACATTTCCACTCAAAACAGTTCATTTTTCAACCACAAGAAGATACGATGGGATAAAAAAAGCATTTAATTTTTTTTTTGCATAGATAACCGATCTGTCCCCCTCACCCCTGTCCCAAGAAAAAAGAAAATCAGTTTCAATACCTCGCCTAGATCGCGAAAAACGAGGCGGGCAAAATTACACAGATCTCGCTTTTACGCTCGAAAATTCATTTCGAGCAGTCGTCGGTGCAGCCCGGGTATCCCGTGGAATCAGTTTTATTTCCCGGGGGCAAAGGTGCCTGGGTGAGCGCTCGTATTCCCCTTTGAAGCTTCGAGGGAGGAAACGTAAGGAACCCGGGGCGCGAGTGAAATTCGAAACTGGCAATTCGAAGGGCAGAGATGCCGATGATACGCGCCGTGGAGTGTCGAGTGTCTTGCAGGAGAGGATTTTAAACGAGTCGGGTTTTACAGGGTATACGTAGGAAGGAGTAAAAGAAGGAGCGAATAAAGTGGATGCCAGATGCCCCCAGGGGGGTCGCGTTAAACATTAGCAGGATTGCAGAGTTGCTCGAGTCATTTATAATTCATGTATTGGGTACTAAATTACGCACCAAGCAGTTCCTCCAGTCTCGTGATGGCCTTTTTATGGTTGGCATCAATAATTTCATTAATAATTACCTAAATGCTACTGCTTGTTCTATTTCCATGTCGGAATAACAGCTTCACGTGATGTCAAAATCCTCGAAATAATTTATCCATTATCTTAAAAGTAAGATGATTATGTATATCTTTGCAATAAGCTTTGTTTGGACAACCACTAACTGACTAACATAACCTCAATCTCGACCTCAATGATGCAGGTACGTGATTTACTTTTAAAAACATGGTAAAAGATTTGAAAAGTTTCATTTTATTTTGACTCTAATTTTTTTTGTTCTTATCCATTGGCAATATGTCCAAAATTTGTAAACCTTCATCTGTATTGAATTACATCGAAAATAGGTTAGGTTGACATCACGTACTGTGGATCTTTCGATATTTATCTCTTAGTCAAGTAGATTTTGCACATTTATTGAGAAATACACGGCTATCAAATCATAAATGTTCTGACTACACTACGTGAGATACAACAACGTATTAAAAACATTGTTGTAGACCTAACCTTTGTCAAAACATACCCTACCGGCACACATCGAATGAAATCATCATTTTGTCACCTTACAGTTGAGTAACAAAATTTTCATTTCCCATCTTTCTCTTCCACGCCCTCCAAGTCCCCCCCCCCCCGTTAAAAAGTGCCTCGTCATCTTCGCAGGAAAAGGCAAAGACCTCAGACCGGCCGGCTGATTTATGCCGGCAAAAACAGGGCCGCCAACTGCACATTAGTGGCCTTTTTCCCTACTGCACGCTTTTTCTCCGACCCCCTTTTTCTCCAGCCAAGGTGATCGCTCCCTCGCGCGTAATCGACCGCGAGAGGCTCTTCTTCCCTCTTTCTCTCTTCACCCCCTTCGTCTGCCGTCTTGCTCGTTTCCCAGCTGCAGCTTCTCGACTTTTCTTCCGTGCGATGGTAATTAAAAAGAATTGAAGCCAAGTCCTTCTCACTACCTGTCTATCCTACTTTCAGTTGCTTTCTCTCTTTTGGAAGCGAAGGCATTAATTTCCCGTTTGTTGTTATTTGTAAATAAATTGCTTCACGGTGAGGGGCGGGGGTTAATCAAAGAAACCGCGGCTGGTCGTTTGCCATTTGTTCGCGTGCCCTATCGTTTTTCAATTTTCCATTAAAATAATTGAAAAGCTGTCTCTGTCGGAACCACCGATCTTTCGCCCTTTGTTTTTTTATTTCGAATGAACGCCAACTCGAAATGATTCCAGCGATAAACGCGCTTCGGACAACCGTGACGTGTAGGCACGGGCGCACGGATTTTAATCGAACCCGCTCGCACAGACCTTTCGTTGATATTCGTGTGTTTCTCGCAATCAATGGCTCGATCGGTCGGAACAAATGTCGAAGCTTAAAAGGGATAAATAATGCCAAACGATTCGAATTTACCTTTAAAATGTGCACAGCGGAGAAAGTAATATGGTGATTTTTACCGTGAAACCACTGGGCAGAAAAAGAAATTTTTACCGCGGAGCTACGGTAAAATTTCCAGTAACTATATAGTGCCGTTTTCACTACTCGATGTGGGCAAGTGTATCGACGCCATCTGATGGTAAAATAGTGCGATTTTGTAGTGATGAAACCAAGACAACACTAGAGTCAGTATGGCTGTCCTCTAATTTCAATATTTTTGAGCTAGAATTCATCGAAAACTTAAAATCGCTATTTCTCCGTAAATAATGCAGATACCACGATAAGTGATACTGGTTATCTTATTATACCACACAGAGCTCGATGACATAACCTTGATTTTGTTGTGCAGAAGTAGACCGAACTGAGCTTACTGGTTAAAGAATGTTGGTAAATGGCGTCTCCACCAGTTCATTTGAGCAGGATACTCTGTTATTTCATTTGTCAGTCATCTATTGCATTACTCAACGGAATTGATTTATTTTTTTTAATTATAAAACTATTAAGCGCGTACTTATTTTGACCTTTGTTATTTTTACTTCTGATAATTAAAACTCGTACAACTTTGCAATTTTCTCTCGCCATAGGCTCTTATGTCATTGTTCATTGCTCCCTCCAACGACTTGCGCACAGCGAATATCGTAATATCTTGGTAAAAATTACTGTAAACCATCCCTCCGTGCAAAGAAGGGACGGATTTCAAAGACAACCCCAAAAATAAGTAGGAGAAAATCGAAGAAAACGATGCTCACTGCCATCCGTCTCCGTCTTTTCGTCTTTAGGGAAGGCCCCCAGGATACCTCGCAATTTAACGCCCGACGTGAGCCCAGCCCCGCCGACGAAATACCCACGAAACAAGCCAATCACGCATTGGCAGCTCCTGCGCCCAAGTATCGTGAAAATTGGAGATCATTCGTTTATTATTAGCCGAGGGGGACCAGCCCAGCCGGAAAATTCGCATCGATGCGCATAGGAAGGCGGGGGTGGATACACCTACTTGCGATTTGAATAAACATACCTACACCGCCGGCAGTTCGGCCCCCGGGGCGCAGTGTTATTGTCGTCGCGTGTATATATATATATATATATATATATATATATATATATACACATTTTTCGCATCGGCCGCTGCTGGGGAAAATCGCCTTGGCTGACCTCCTAATGGCGAAACCCTGCCAAATCCAGCCCCGCGTATCGTGCATACCGCGGGAACATCCGCTCGCTGTTTAATAAATAAACTCACCCCCAACCCCCCCCCCCCCGGAAAACTTTCATCTCTCGCGACGACGGGTGTACCTATGCTTTTTGATTTGTTGCTATTAATATTCAACGATTCTCACCAAGGGGGAAAACGAAAAAAGGATCCGGGATCTCGATTCGTAATTCACGCCGTGAAACTTTAGAGGTTTGGAATATACTCTTGTTTGCCGTGAGAAAAACACACGAGATGTACGACAGAGCGTTCTTTTCCAATTTTCATTAAAAAAAAAAAACAATCAGTGGGACATTATTTTTATTAATCCCTTGGTGTCTCTCGATGCCTTAAAATTGACTCACATCCAACTCATCAAGTTTCGAATTAATTTTTAATCCAGCCGATCGGAAATCTATCGATTTTGTGTTGGTTCTCGGGAAATTTTACGCCACTCAAATGAAAAAACGCCCGCCATTCAAGTCGCCTCGGTACGCGAATCGCCGCCAACAGAACCTGTGTAGTTGTTTACTCGTTTATATGGTCCATCCGAATCCGAAGGATCCTCTACAGTTTGTACCTCGAGACCGAAACGAAATGTTGCTCCATGACAGTGTCCTCGAAGAGTCGTGATTGACTTATCCTTTAATCAATTTGGTTATCCGTTGATACGAGATTGTGTAGCCAATGATGTCAATTGGCAAAGCTTTACTTGAGCTATCTCTCGTGCAGTTCGGAGCTCATTGTTTGATGTTTCATTCATGAATCAACCCTATAAGCTGGAGCTAGATATCCTTCAAGATTTTGTGAATGATTTTTCAAAGTATTCCCTTCCAATTAACTTCTTTCCAACCTGCAGATGAACCCTCGATCAAAGGGTGTCCTGTTTCATGAATTTTTTGTACCTTTGACTTTTCTCGAACAATATTATTTGTTTTATACTATAGGATATAATGTCCATCGCTACAAATAGTTGGGGGTGAAAATATTGATGATAGCCTAAATACTCTCTTACACCATAAAATTAGTGTATTGCAATCAACTATCTTTGCAAACATTGATTAGCTTACCATATACATTTATACTTTAAAAATGTTTATTTTAGCAAGTAGTACAGAAAATATTACAGTTTGAAAAATCTATAAAACCGTCTAAATATTTACATTGATTCTTAACTCTTAGGTTTCTAGTCGCCTAGCTCGTCCAGTCTCTCCTCCGCGTTACTTAGCAATTCATTTGCCTTTCTCTCGTCTCTTGTCGTGTCCGCTTTCCACTATACTTCTTTTTCCCCACTCGCCGGGACATTCAGCTTGAATTACTTGAATTTCCCCAGCGCTCTTTTTCATTTCTTTTACCTCCCCCATCTTCCTCCTCGTCGAAGAAAAACTTATTCGGACGCGTCGTGCTTTCTTGTCTCGATTCAACTGCACCCGGCGCAGCTCCATTATCATCTTTCGCCTCGAGACTGCTAATTTTAACTTTGCTCGAGAGCAAAAGATCAGCCCAAAGTTCACGAAAAAAAAAAACAGCAGGGCAAGGGTCAAAATGTTTTCTTTCCTTTTTTTTTTTTTTTTTCCAACAAGTGTATCGTAAAAATAGATAAAGAAGAGAGAGCTACAATGCCTCCCCTCGAGTCCACGCCCTGTAAGCCTTCGAAATAGGAAAGAGCGAGAATCCTCGCACGCCGTGGCCATTTATAAGTCTCCACGGGCCGATTCGGCTGGCGAGAGGAGGAAAAATCAAGGGGGAGAAATCGGTCAGCTCGGCCTCATAAATATTTATCCACTCGGTGCCTGTGGTGGACCCTCCACCAAAATGTATATTTGTTTCCGAGAATACAATGGGCTCTCGACCACCGCGATTAACCGATCATTGAGGAAGATGATTCTTCCAGAGGGCCGATATGATTTGTCTCTACGACCGATGTGTCCATTAATACTCGGGGCTGCCCGGATTTGTGTCACGGCACTTTTTTTTTTAAGGACTTACACACTCGATATTTGGGGACAGCTAATGTTGAGCAATTTATCTCGTTTCCTGGTTGATTCGTTTTAAAAAATACATTTTTCACACTGAAACCTGACAGTAGAGTTAGTTAAATGAGACATCATCTCGGAAAATCCTTGGTGATAAAATGTGTATTGGTATTATTTTTTAAATTAAATATTAGCTGAAATTAAAAAAACTTACGTTAGGAATAGTAAGTTGTTTCAACCAATAATCGAGATGCTCACTGCTTCATCTTTGAAAACTAATTTTATTTGAGACACACACGTGCACATTTCACGAAATTTGATGTCAAAATATGATGTATGTATGTATGTATGTGTGTATTTTTTTTTTGTCGAGATGAGTACGCGATACTCGAAACTACGTTATGTTTTAATTTTTTTTTTCTGCAACACCACCACTGGCCGTAATAACTCGCGCTTCGTTGAATTTTGCAGGCACCCGAGAAAAAGGAAGACGAGCGTGCGTTGAGCATTTGGCACGCGCGGATTATTCGAGCGTTACACTGCCGGTGCCCTTTTGAAATTACTATCTCAACGCGAGACTTCATCAAGAGATACGTAATTAGATAATTTTCGTGTTACGCGCTCATGCCCCTCTCATAGGGTTTTTTTTTTTTTTTTTTTTTTTTTTTTACCGCTTCTGGTTACCTTTTGTTGCGAATTTTTTAGTCGAGAGTTTCGAGTGGTGCTCTTGAAATTTTTTGGTTCACACGAAGTGCTTTAAATGTATAACTTAACCGCTACTCTCCGAAATTAAAGTAGCGATGTATGTGCTTAACTTTACTCCGAAAATGCTGCACGTTGTGATTAAACTTTTATTAATTAAAATCGGACTGTGTTTGCAGATGGAAAATAAACCGGTATACAAAGAACTACGTCAATTTTTACTGGTAAAATGATGATTAACTTGGAAGGCCACTGTAATAGTTGGGCTACTTTTTACATGTTTAGTGAACGTTACTAAAACTCACGGTAATTTTTTTTAGTAAAAGTAATATTTATTTAGAATCATTTTTACTCCTTACTGTACTTCAACTTAATTTTTTCCCTTCGCGTGAAATTTCAGCTGATATAAGAAGTATCTAATACATAAAAGCCTAGTACACCAATAAACATACAAATAATGGTATAGCGATTGCACTTGAAAAAATGGGAAAAAAAGTATAATTAATTGATTAATTCTATGGTTTTTTGATGGTTATTTAACAACTTGAACTATACAGTGATAGAAAAACCCCACCATAATTGGTATTTATGCCAGAGTTGTAACTGTTCAACAATAAATTAATTGTACTTAATTCTAAATCCTCTTACACATTTTTGACATTTCACCGGCCGGTTTGACTATATGGTTACTGATCTACGTATTGCCCTTACTGGTGTACCACATCGGCCTAGTTGATAAAAAAGTACTGTCAACTTGTAATGAAAGCTAATATTTTTTGTCAAGGGTAAAATTACATCGTAACGTACGGTAAAAGTTAGACGATTTTGAATATTTTAACTGTGAAAATTACCATGAGTTTCATTAAAATTTACTCAACACGAATGTAAAGTGTAAAGTAACTAAATTGCTGTCTCAGCTTTTTTACAGTAAAAATAACATTTGTTTCGTCGAGTCATCGATACTTTTTTTAACGACTCATATTGACAGTTCCAAAACGTTCGTACATCAATCTACAATCAGTCGTATCGTTAGCTTTACCCACAGTCACTTTTTAGTAATCAACTCTCTGTTTCAGAAAAAAACTGGGGGGTTTTTTCTTTAAAAGTCATAAAAATAATTAATATGTACTCATATCCGATTTTATGAGCGAAAAAAATTTAACCGCACGAAGGTCCTCGAAACTGCCCTCCCCCACTCGAAGAAAAAGGGATCAAGTGCGCGTTCCCCGTCTAATTTTCGTCATTACGCGAGCCTCGCGCTCCACACGCAAGCCCGAGTATTCTGTTCCCTCCTCACTTAAAAGCGCAGAGAGCCACGCAGGCAGAGTGATGAGTCTCGTCACTCGTCTATTTCGTGTTTATGTCCCGTGTATACATGTATACTCGTTAATTGAATGTTTCATTGCAGCTTCTTTCCTCCCAAGTGCCACTATGGTACTCGTGGCCTGATTACGTTTGGCTCGAGTTTTTGGAGAGGGAATGGAGTATTGCTGAAAATTGTCAATATGTATAATCTAGGCTCGCTCGATTGATTTTTTTTTTTTTTTTTCCATTCACAATGAAATGAATGGCGTGTTTCAACACATTGCGTGAGAATTTTTGCAAAAGGTCACCACTCAGGAGTTTCTTGAAATCGAAATAATATCTGTCGAGCATACACAGAAAAATACATTAATATAGGAGAAAAATTTAGTTTTACGATTACCTGTTTTTTAGAACTAAAGAAAATGGCTCCAAATGGTATCTACGATTTAATACAAATCTTTGGGTATCCATCTTTTTTTCCTATAGTTTTCAAAACGTCTGCGTACAGATATTTTTGTCATGGGTGCCAAATTGATTCAAAATAATTTGAAGATCAATTTTTACCGGGTTCGCTTGTAAAATTAATTGATTCAAGTGAATACATCAGACACACGTGAGACCCAATAAGCAAATAAATTCGTCTCAAATTCAATATCAAGCTCTGAAGCCTCTGATCGAAATAAAAATAAAAAAAGCCCCGACGAGCCATTGAAAAATGCCGCGTTGCTGAAAATTCTTCATTAGAGACATGCATCTCGATTACGGTATACATTACACCTTCGTGCACGCACACACAATGACGGTCGAAAATAAGAAAATAACAAAGTCGCGATGCCTTTTTATTTCCTACAGATGCTCGTGCTCGCGCATTGTCCTCTCTGCGTACGTTGTAACTGTGTTGCACACATGTATGGTATATAAGAGCGGCACACTCGGCACTCCGGAATACCAAATCGCATTGCTGCTGCTGTTTTGAATTTTTACGATACGAGCAATCCCTTGTTTTTTTTCGTCCTTTTCGGCGCATCAATGTTTACTCGGTGGATGCGCGTTGGTGGTTCTAAAAAAACAAAAAATGCACCCTCACTTGCGATTACTCATACAACGCGACATTTTGAGTTCACGAACTTGAAAATCTAATTTACATATTCCAAAGCGAATTGAACAAAAGAAAAAAAAAAAAGAAATCAGGTCACGATTGCAAGCTGATGAGCAGCCACTGTACGACACAGCGTGTGCAACAACAGAACGGCACAACAGCCGGAGGGAGAGTAAAATTGAAAGCGACTGTCGGTGTGATGCGCGAGCGAGGCGCGACATTCGCGACGATGGCACTCGCGGAAGTGGAAACGGGAAAAAAATGAAATAAAAGAAGCGCACGAGAATAAAGGGGAGAGAGAGAGAGATAGAGAGGCTTTACTCCTGGCGCACCGTGAGATGGCCGTGTGGCGGGGTATAATGCACTTAGTCCCTCATTTCCTTCCTTTCCCTCTTCTCTTTTACGATACGGCTATCGCGGAGTGCTCCAATGCCCGGAATTTACTTACGGCGATACCTTTTTCTCCTTAAGTGAAACTTTTAACACCGCCCCTCGCGGGTTTGATCTTCCAGAGCAGTCAATGTGCATGACCGTCCTACTGTTATTATTTGACTTTCACGTATACTAGAAGCTGCAAAGGACGAAGGTAATCCGCCAATTTATTGTACTTTAATTTCCACGTCCTTTTATTTGATATCCACATCGAGGACTCCCGTATTGGATGTACTGGAATATTAAATATACCCCATTGTCTTTGGAGCCAAAAAGGTGTGCACTGAATTTTAGCTTGTTCGGACAATGAAAAGTTGTGGAAAAGCTTGTCACTTATCAAAATAATCCATTAATAAATGTAAATGAGATGGTTCCTTCTCTCGTTGAGCTAACAATATGATAATTTTTTTTTTTTTTTTTTATTTATTTATTTTTTTTTTTATTGAGCATTTGAGGCCTGAAGGCCCATTTCAGCTTTACATGAGATTTAAATGATTACAAAAAATAATAAAAGTACATTAGATAACACAATTCAGCAAGTCTTAAACTAATTAAATATATCGCATTTATACATTTAGATAACATTTAAGCAAAAATTTATGCATGTAAAAACACGCTTCGCTGTTAGGTGAAGACAATAAAATATCTGCCGTGCAAGGCAGAAATATGTTGATTCTACTTAGATTCTTAACAAATTCCCTACGATTGTCATTGTAAAGGTCACATTGCCACAGAACATGATTAATGTTTTCACTAGGGTAACCGCATTTACATGAGGCATCTCTAATGATTCCAATTCGGTGTAAAGACTCCGCCAAGCCATAGTGATTGGCCCTGCATCTATTCACAGTTACAATGTAGGATCTATTATATTTGCGTCTACTGTACCATGGTGTTAATATGTCTTCATAAAAAATATCAAAATATTTTTTACCCTTAGTTTTTCCCTGAAGCAGCAAGGTAGTTTTGGTCGAGCTATGCATGTTTTTTTTAAAAAGCTCTTTAAAATCTGTGAAGGGGATTATGTTTGCAACTACTGAAATATCAGTTGCAGAGGTTGCTGCTTTGGCTAATCTGTCAGCAATCTCATTGCCTTCAATTCCCATATGAGCTGGAATTCAATAGAATTTCACCGAGTGGGTTGGATTGTCCGTTTTAAATCGTAGGTATTTATTTTTACATTCCAAAATATATTTGTTGCTTTTAACATTTATTTTATTAGAGGAAAGACTTTGTAAGGCGCTCAGGGAGTCAGAAAAAATAGCGGTATTAAATAATTTTTTTTCAGCAATTATATCTAAAGCACTGTTAATTGCTAAACATTCAGCAGAAAATATAGACATTGGCTTGGGAAAGCTACATAATTTGTTTTATTGAACCTACACTTGAAAATCCAAGTATGTTTAAGTACACGTTTAAAGAGTGTAACTGAAATTTCTGTTTTTTATAAAATGCATCAAGTATAGAAGTCTTGATAAATTTTTTGAAAGAACCATAAAAATTACTTTTCAAAATTACAAAAAACTCTAAAGTGTTCATTATATAATGTATAAGTTAAGCATGAAAAAAATCTGAGAACAATACAAAAATAAACTGAAGCCTTCGCACGAGTGATAAACGCAAAAATCGTCGCAGCTCAAAAGCACAGCTCTCACAACTGTTTTAAAAAAAAGTCCCTTTGTCCCCTTGCAACCCGCCACGTCCTGAGGCATCCTCCTCAACTGTCTCTTGATTTTCCCTGCACTCGTGTACTCGCTTTTTATCGTACATTTCCCTCACCACCGTCTCCTGCACGCCAGACGATAACTCTCTCTCTCTCACCCCGACTCTTTTCACCTTTTGTTCATTTTCGCCCAGTTCACTCTCTCATTTTAGTATAAGCCTGTTGCCGCGCTCTCGTCGACTTTTTAAAGGTTCGAGCATTTAATAACGTACCTGCTGCTTTTCGTGGGGGCGTTTCTCTCTTCGACCCCCGGCGTTTTTCCCTTTTTTTTTCTCCCATCTCTCCCTTCCACTTATTTTTCCTTGCGGAAATTAACGCACCGCTCGTTCGACGTTGTTTGAAAAAAATTGTTTCGCAAAAGCGACTTTTCTCCCTGCTTCTGGTATACATACGTGCACAGTAGGCGCTGATGGGAACACTGTTTATCGATCCAACGATTAATTAATTCATCAATTCGCATGTGTATGTATATCCCCATGGTAAAGCTTTGTAAAAGAGGCAGTAGTTTCGTCAAAACGTTAACCGTACGATATGATGTATGCATGGGGCTGCGCACTCCAAGAGATTGCGCACTTTTAAAGTCTTGAAAAAAGACTTTATAAGTCATTCAAAGTCTTTTCGAGACTTCAGAAGTCTCAAAAAAACTTTATAACGTTTTTATTAAGAGCTCAAGAGTGCCTACAGTGCAAAGTCATTAAAAAAAGATTTCAAGTTATTAAAACGACTTTACTAGTCATTCAAAGTCTTTCAAAGACTTCAAAAAGACTTCAGAGTGCGAAGACCCTCGGCGCACTCAAGTAATCAAAAAAGATTTCTAAAGTCTCGGAAAAACTCTTGTCATTGGAATTTGCATAAAGCCTGTTGAAAGTATTTGAAAGATTTCAAAGTCATTCAAGACTTATTTAAACCTCAAAGTCTTACAAATTTTTTCAAAGACTGCAAGTCTTCAGATAAATTTTTATTTGTTTACAGTCAAGTCAAGTCTTTTTAAGTTCTCTGAAAGATTTCAAAGCTATGAGTCTTTAAAATCTCTCAAAGTCTTTCGAAGGCTGCAAACGTCTCAAAAATACTGCAAAGTTGTTTTGAGTCACATGTAGTCTTCGAGAATCTCTAAAAGTTTACGAAATGTACTTTGAAAGTCTACTGAAAGATATCAAAGTCATCGAAGATTTTTGATGACGTTGAAACTTCTTAAAGTTTTTTAAGACTACAAGAGTTTAAAAAAAAATCTCGGACATTTTATCAAGACTTTTAAGTGTACAACATCTCGGATGTATGCATAAAAATCCAACTGTAGTTAACGTACTCTCTCTCTCTCTCTCTCTTTTATGCAGATGAATAGTGGGAATCAACTATTTTTCTCACTCCATCAAGTGGAGCATGGTATCCTTGCTCAATAAGTACAACCAACTCCACCGCAGTAAACTTTTGTGCTGACGATCCTTACAGTCACTGCTTTTGAAAACAAATAAGGATTTCTTTGATTTTCATACTCGACATCAATGTGGTTATGTGCGGAAAGTAGATGTGACTCTTGTTTCTAATTACCCCGCTCACCTGCTGCACATACAAAACAGCCCTAACGCGACGAAAGACCAAACTACATAATCACCATCAAACGAAACAAGATGTAAGAGCCTCGAAAACCGCAGTTTGCCGGAAGTCCTCGAAGACTCTGGTGCATCCTCCTCCCCGATGGAAATAGCCGCGATGTGAATCACCGCGAAACACGTACTCGCGCACCGAAAGTTAATTACGAAGTTTCAGCTCTATGCGGCAAACCTCAAGACGCGCGGTACACGTGTATACATACACACATACGTATACATATGCAACTCGGTTCAAAAAGTCGTCCTGACAAGGCGAGTAACAAGCTAATTAATTATATAGCGCGAAGCTTAACCACAAGGACGAGACGCGCGTATCTCGTCCTGTTAACCAAATGACGTGGTAGTAGATAACGATCGACGCGTCTATGGGGTGCAGGGTATAGGTATGTACGCGCGGGGGATGTAATTCGACTTTGACGGTATAATGGGCGAGCAAAGGTATACGTACACTGTGCTGCTCGTAGGTGGTGGGTACACTGCAGAGAGAGGGAAAGGCCATCGCGATTAAATAACCGCAATAACGAGCCTACGAATGGACGGCCGTGCCTTTGTGTCCATCTCTGTAATGACGTTAAACGTGTAATCAATGCTCTCCCCAGGGATGGGTGGGACTACTCGTTTTTGGCTAATAATTAATCGACCGACCCACCGAACGAGACGCACCGTCGTCGCGCGTATCCAGGGGTGAGTTTGTTTTTTGACTCGTTACAAGCTACTTTTGGTTTTTTTGTGTGACTCATCAATTGAATTTTTGAGTTTATTTTTCCATCTAGGTAAATATGGTCGAGGATGATATTTAGGTCGCTATAACGGATGTGAAGTAAATAGTGACGAGGAAAAACTTTTATTCAATTTCAATGAGCACTCCCATCTCAATGGCAATGCTTTAGCGTATTAAACTCTTAATTTTATGCATTCGATCGCTAATGAAAGGTCTCACCGGCATCCAATAAATATTTAGAGATGACCAAAATGTAACTTATGTTTTTAGCGTATTATTCGTCAATTTTTATCGATATCTTGTTGGTAAGTCTTTTGAAACCTGAATTAAACCACCATGTTCCACAAAATTGTGCGTTAAACTGATGAGTAGTAAAATTCCCATGATTTTCCGTGATTTTCTTCTTACGCACCTATAAGGTCCCCAAAAACTTTACTGGATGATTTTTGGGTTCTTGCGATCTATGAGTTAAATTTTTTCAAAGTTTTGTAAGCCAATCGGCACGCGACAGTACTTACTTTAAGTAATGAAAAACATGGATGCATTGACCTAGAAGCGGACGTGAAAAAGCCTCGGTGTTTTGATAACGCGTCGACAAACCCACGGACGCACGCGCAACATGTAAAAACGCATAACGTGTGTGTAGGTATGGCCAAAGGGGGGCCTCATGACGCATTGATTGAGGTCCGGCGTCGACCACATATACCCATGCCAATATCTCCCGGAGGGGGGGTAAACTGTGCAGGGCCTGAATTGTCGTTCCCCCCCTACGTTATCACGCCCAATAGCTCGGATGGGCTACCCTACCTGTGTCGGTTTCAAGGGAAGTTTTTTTTTTCCACGTACATTTTACAGTATTGCATCGATGTCGACGCGATAACTGTAATTGATGTGACGATTCTGTGGCTGGGGATAATGCAAATTGTTGCTGTGGGTACAAGTGAACGAGCGCAATTTTCCAAATTCTCTCTTCTTACGACGAAGGTGACGATCCAAGACTGCAGGGGCGTGGGAGGAGGTGAAGCCGGTGGGTGTTGCAATTGCCATGCGGCTAATCTAATAACACCTGCTCGAGCTACGCTACTCGTCGTCGTTGTTATCTCGCGGGCAATTAGCGCCGTTGCTTCGTAGGGTACCTCCCGTTGACAGCGGAGCAGTTGAAGCTAACGTCGTTGTTGTTGCTGCTGCTGACGACGATGACGAGGAAGGTGAGGGAGAGAGAGAGAAGCGCCGTATGCGATAAGGGCTGTGAATAACCCTCCGGCGCTTTTGGACGAATTGTTGTACCCCTGCCTTTTCCCTTATGCACTATGGGTTTTGGAGACGAATTGATGACGAGCTGGTGGTATACGAGAGAGTTTATTTTTCTTACATGCGTGTAGCTTGTATGGTTGGGTTCAGCGAAATGTGGTGCGAGATCGAGTCATAATATTATACATCTACCGCCTTCATGTTGACACTTGCAAAGACGAAGTTAAAAACCTTATTTAGAAAAAGGAATTTCAGTATTTTTGATGTCAAACTAGTTTTCACGCTATGTGTAGAAGAAAATTAGTATTTATAAACAATAGTTTTTTTTTTCTTTTTTAAGGATTCACCATCAAAAATGTGTTACAAATAGAATTTGATTTTTCTTTCTTAATATTTTTCTATTATTATTATTAGCATTGTTATTATTATTATTATTATTATTATTATTATTATTATTATTATTATTATTAGTATTGTTATTATTATTATTATTATTTCGTTCTATGGTTGGTTAGGGGCAAATCACTTGGTTTGTTTGATGGGGTTGTTTGAACATCAAACGAGTCAAATTGTAACAATGTGACATGAAAATAATTTAAAGTAAGGATATTTGGTTTGATTCACCCTTTTAAAAGAAAAAATATAAGGCACTACGAGACACTGGTCATGTCTAATAACTAGATGAAAAATTGTATTTGATATAGGGTTTATACAAAATCTGATTGTATAAATTATGTATGAAATGTATAATTCTGTTTAGTAATTTTATTACGACTCTGACGTACGGCCCATTATTTTTATTTAAAAAAATACTTGATATTTAATTTATTTTAAAAAATTGGTGACTACACGTGAAGATTGCATAGGTAAAAGGGAAGCAAAAATTAAGTTCTCTTTGAGCAGTGCACAATTGGAATGATGTGAAAAATGTTAAAATGTTACCTAAATAATTATCAAAGGAGCTACTACTGTCAGCACATCTATAAAATAAAATAATAAACAAGCATCTACAGCTGGCTGTTATCCAAAATTCCGTCCCCTGTCAAAGGTCATAACAACCATACCACTTCAAGCTCCTTATTCACGCGCTCGTTCCCACCTTTTTTCCCCCCTCCTCTAACAAATAACGTCTCGAATAATCACACTAAACCGTACGACCCAAAGTTTCGAAACTCGCAACGAGATAAGAGCCCGCAAGAACAAAAAACAAAAAAAAAAGGAGTGAGAAGCCGCAGTAACATCGCGAAAAGGAGGTGGAGGAGGAAAAGGGGAAATTTTCCAATAACGAAGTTTAAAAAGTTCGTCGCTACGTGACCGCGATACCCTTAAATCTCTCGCGCCTAATTTATGCATGAGAACGGCAAACATATATATACGTATACACGTCGCCTCCTGGAGGAAGAAAATTCACGGGTATGAACTTGGCTGGCGTGACATTAAACGTCACCTAGACGAAACTGTCTTCTTTCCACGTACGTGTGCGTATAGGTACACACGCACGTATACAAATTCACGCGCGAACGAGGAAATAACGCCGGAGTTCAAATCCTCGTGAAAGTATTTATATATATGTGTGTGTGTAAAAGACCTCGCTTACTCTTCATTTTGCACCCCAAGGCTATCAGGAATCTTGGCGATTTATCACAATTTTCCACCCAAGCGCTCCGATCATCCCGAGCAATTAGAAAACGACGAGGCTGCTTTTTGTAATAGAAATTGATTTCGACGAGACTTCCACGCGGCTGCGCTTCAATTCTCTACGTATTATATACTTACGATTCTCAGAGTCGCTTGATTTATGATGTCGATGATGATAGCCCGGGCGTTTGAGCTTTTCATCCTATTAAAACGCGTTTGTGAGAAAATTAATTTTGGGAATAGAGATCCTTCGGTTTGATATGTACCATCTTGCCCCACTTTTTTATTTTTAAAACAACTTGAAGTACGGGTGGGAAAAAATTTTTATTCGTTCAATGTTTTGTTGCTTTTTAGATAATTTTAAAATTACATTTATCTGTTTCTGAACTCTATATATAAATGTACGTGTTGTGCGCTTGGGTTACGGGCTAAAGTCAAGGGGCTTAGACGATGGAAATCGAGATATCACTTATTTACTGCCTGCGGGCTTTTGGAGCTTTTTAAACTTGATAAGAGAAATGGAAGCTTTTGAATTATTGAGGAACCAAAAAAAAAAAAAAAAGGTTTGAGATCCAAGGAGCTCCCCGTGAGTTTGGAGGCAAAGGATTCTCTGTGATGTGATAAAAAAGAATTTGCGTAGGTATGCTACTGACGTTTGAGCTGTTGTGTGTCGAATCTTTCTGGAATGCGAATTTGTGGATGAAAAATTCATCGCATTGCTTGACTCTTCGAAGGAGCATGGAGTTCTTGCAAGTTTGAAAAAAAATTTACTTAAAAATCGTCAGAAGTTGGATAGCAAAAGACATCGAAATTCCAGGTTTAAAAAATTGACACTTACTCGTTACTCAAATCTGAAAAATTCTAAAGTCACGTGAGAACTTGGAGACTTTGAAAGACATTAAAAGACTTTAAAGTCATTAAACATTTTTGATATTTTTAAATAACATTACATGACTTCCTGGGTCTTATTGTAACTTTTAACAATTTTTAAGTATTTTATAGTCCACTGCAAAATATTTTTGAAGTACTTCAAAGTAATTTCATAACTTCTAATGACTTCCGAAACTTTCAACGACTTTCATAGATCAGAGTAAACATATATAAAAAATATATTTTCCAGAATGTCGTAAATTCCCTTGAATTTTTTCAACATTTTTTTATGGTTATTCTTTTGAGATGATGAATGGCAATGTTTTACAAAAACTTTAGTCATCAGACAACTTCGCAAAGTTAAAAGTCTCTTGTAGGTCTTTAAGTGACTCTAAAAATTTTCAAAATTTTTTTACAATATCTTTGCTCATAATAAGATACCTATTTAAAATGTATACTAATAATGAAAATTTTATTACTCATTTCATGAAATTTGAAATTTATATGCATGATAATTTAACATTTTCTTGAAATCGCTGTTGCGTAGGATTCTATGATATCGTACGTGACATCGCTCTTTAGGCATCATATTTCGAAATTATTTAAGTTTATAGTTTTATTTCGGATGTATCGATTTTTCCCCTCTTTAATACTGAAAAATAAAAAATTTTAACCTGAATGTTCGAAGACACGTGTAACGATTACCTTCTCTTTTTGTGTTGTTAGCGACGCTTTCTTATGTTTGACAGTGCAAAAACAGAAAAAGCTCCCTTGATGCATAACTAAAGAAAAAAAAGACCTTCGTCACCTTTTCTTAGTACTCTTTTTTTCGTAGATTTGTTTTATTTTAGACATGATAATTTCTACAAATCAAAGATTTTTAATTTTTAATGACCCACAATATTTTCTCCTACACTTACATTTTTTTTTATTCTCACATAATTATTATTACTACTTTTTTTTCTAATTTAATGATCGCTCAAAGTGTGTATCATAAAATTTTTTAAAACAAAAAAAAAACAATTTTCAAAATTGACAGAACAAAAAAGTCTATTGAATCGTAGTTTAATTTGTAAGTGGTGATAGGAATTGAAAAAAAAAATGTCACTACTAGGTACTGCCGAGAGTAATGATAATAAAAAAGGAAAAATTAAAAATTTTCTGACTACCTTCGTAAGTGATAAATTAATTATTTAATTCTACAAAAAGGTGTGGGACAATGAATTAGCGAGAATAGCGCAAACCTGCGCGAATCAGTGCTCATTTGAACACGACACGTGCCGTAATGTTGGTGAGTTGCTCTGTTTGTTTCGTCATCTTAAATTCCTCAGAATTTCTTGTGGTACGAGATTTCTCTCGCTGCAGGTCGTTTCTTAGTTGGCCAAAATATCTACCAGGCCGGGACGTCCGGTGATCCCCGATCCATAAACGTTGTGCAAGCGGTAGACTCGTGGTACAAGGAAGTCATGTATTTCGACAGGAATGATATCCCTCAATTCGTGTACTTTTATGGGAAATCAATCGTCAATTGGATAGAAGCGGGACTTCAAGCAGTGGAAAAGTAATAGGCCATTACACGCAATTAGTGTGGGCAAACAGTGATAGGCTGGGCTGTGGCTCCAGAAACTACGACGATGGAAAGTATAAATGGAAGTACATCGTTTGCAATTACGGACCAAGTGGGAACTGGAAGGGAGAACCGATTTATCAGCTGCATTGAAGATCTCTTTATCTCTACCAATAAGTGTTTGATACGAAATAATTCACTTTTTATTGCTAACAAGAGGAAAAATTTAATGTAAATGCTATTGTAAAATACTGTATGAATAAAAAGTTTGAGCAGCCAAGCAACTTAATCTGCAGTGATTTTTATTCGTTTAAAACATGCGTGACAAGAACTTGATAAACAAAACCGACGAGTGTGACAATAAGAAAATTAAAATTGAATTAGTAACTCTATGAATATTCATTTGTTAAATTGTTAATTTTAATGTAAATCAGCCACAGCTGTTAGATAATAAATTACCCCGGAAAATTTCAATCATCACTAATTTGTTAATTCCACGTCGATTTTTTGTTTTCCTACGATAAATCTTGGGCAACACTCGCTTGTCTCGCATGAAATCGCACGAAAAGAAACACGTTCAGTATCCAGCAAACTAATGCACATTTATTTTTAAATACAGCAATTCTCTCTATCACTCGTCATATATGTATCTGTGAAACGTTTTTTATCCAAAACATTTCCACGCTAAAAGCATTTGTGGTAATCGTAAGATTATAAAGAGAACGACGAAGAGCAAAACAAAAAGAAAATTAGAGTTCTATGCATAAAGAAGCATGGGTTAATATTTTCAACTCTACTGCAAATAAGATATAACAATATTATAAGCCTAGATTGAAAAAAAAAAAAAAAAAAATTATGTTATAAAAATTTGCAGGTAGTACGGTAATATGGATATTAATGAAGTTCGGAAATCAGATGAAAATGCATAGATCCACTGTAAACCTATGGAAATCTATTTTCCAGAGTATCTTAACCTACCTTGAATTTTGGGGGTATTTTTGAAGATAATAAATGCTGAAGTCTTAAAAAAAAAAAACATGATTAAAAAAAACGTGTTTAAGGGAGTTCCTGTCTTAACTCTATTTTCACGTGTCTACCGATGATATGTTGTAATGTTTGAAGTTTGTATTAGAAAAATTGTATTACTCACGTATCTACAAATAAAAGTTACGAAGCAAAAAAAAAATATTCTAAAGGACTTTGAAGTCATTTAATGAATTTGTCCCTAAAACTTCGAATGATTTCCAAAGTCTTTTTGAGTCTTCAAAAAACTTTGCAGTTATTAGGCAACTCCGCAAAGTTCAAAAGTCTTCGCAAGTGTTTGAGTGACTCTAACAATTTAGAAAATTTTTTTACATCGTTGTCTTTAATAGTTTACAGCCTCCTCTGATACAGACTCATTTGAAATCGCCACTCTAAAAAAAGGCACACACGAACTGAAAATTCAACCGTCCAAACGCAATCGCCAATAAAATCCCCCGATGAAACAAAAACACATCAGTCCCACCCCTGATGGCATCAAACGTCAGCCGGAAGGTGTACCCTCGAGGCACAAGCTTTGCCTCACCGATAATAATCATCACCAGCAGCCGTGTATTCTCCACCATCCAGTGAAAGCGCACCATTAGCCTCCCCACTCCCCTTTTGCGCACAACCAGGGAGCTAGTCTTTGTTCGACTATTTCCTCTCGTTAGCCCGAACGCAGTTTTCGTCATTAACGCCACTCCGAGTGTTTACGTGTACACACACACACACACACACATACATCCGTATATGAAACTGCTCGCGGGCTGTGTCTATACCCTGTCGTCTTGTTGCGAATTATCCTTGTTATCGCCTCTGTTTATCCAAATACCCGCGTCTTTGTCGACGAGCGTAATTAAAGAGCCGCTGCAACTCGGGGAATCAGCCACTGTTGACATCGAGATGGAGGAGAATCACGGGTTGGCAATCACTTGTTTTTCACAGTATAAACCCGATGCATTTTGTCGAATCGCACGAATGATTTTCCAAGGCCATCCAGAGATTTTCCCGTCCAAAAAAAAAAAAAAAAAAAAACAGTCCCGACGGCACGGAATAACCGGATGAAGGACTAAAATCCTGCGCAGTGTGTGTGTAGACGCGCGAAACAAAAGGTTGGGAGGAGGTAGAGGCATCATCTCATCGTCGCCGAGGAAATTACCGCGGTAGCATCGTCTCGGAGCTCGAGCTTCCAGCCCGCCGAGCTGTCATCCGCCTTCCAACTGAGACGCAACGCAGAGGAGGCGCGCAAATGAAGTTACACAGTTGTTCCGGCTGGCTGGGCTGCAGCCGCGGGCTCTTGTATATACATGTATGTGTGTGGGTGTGTGTGTACAATACACCTGTACACAGGGGCGTCCTTTGTTTTTCCTCCGACCCTCCAGGACGAGCTTCCGGCTAAGACGCTACTGCCGCACGGTAATTTGGACTTACTCGCGTAGTGCCTCTTATTTTTCAGGGAGGATGAGTTTTGTTGTCGTCGAGGGGAACGTTAATGCGCACTACGCGGCGATTATGTTGCCGTTGGCAGTTTGTTTTTCGAGTTTAATGAGGCGTGAAATGTACTCGTGTTGGAGTGTGTTATTATTTTTCGCGGGGGGGGGGGGATGAGCTTCTTTGTTTGCCCGGTTGGGCTAACGCGCTGAAATATACATGTACATGGCCATCTGAATGAGGAAAGATTATGTCATTGGGTTTTCGAGTGAGGTACTTTAGTCGTAAGATGAAATACTATTGTAGTCCTTCTTGAGTCAAATTTATGATGCTTACACGTTGTACGTGAATTGAAGTTATGAATAAAATAGGTGTCTCTATTATTGACACATTAACGACGTCTAATGTCACATTCTTTTCCTTAAGGGAGTTCACTCGTACCTAACCTTTTTGACGCATAAAATTAGCAAATTGTAATCTGCGCGACTATATATACAGATATAACGCGACGTACTAACGGTAGTTGTCGAAGGAGATTATTTTATTCACTAATTTATTGCTCATTCCATATGCCACGAGTATCCAGATATTGCAGGTTATGTATCAGAACAGTACTGATTCTCATTAGGCTGCATGTTAAAAGTTCAATAATAAAATCATCAATATCTCACTTTATAAGCCATAAAGGGACTTGAAATTTGAATCGAAGGTTTTTCATGCCTTAATTAATCTCTGTTCAAAGTATTATCAATATATTGACGTTAATTCTCTTAGCGAGTGAACTCCCTTAATTAGAAAAAATTACCGTAGCTTCATGGTAGAAAGTATAGCTGAAGATGATAAATTTTTTTGACATGAAAAAGTTACAGAGAAGCTATGGTTTAGTGAGGTTTTGTTGGTAACTTTTTTCCATGTATGTAAGTACTATCGTTGAATCATCTAGTTTTTTTTATGCGTTAATCGATTGAAACAAGTAACTTGAGTTAACATAATATTAAATAAAGTGAAATTTTAAATAATAACTAATTGTGCCTTTATTTCTAAATGTTTTTTTATCAAAACTGAGGTGATTTATAGTACTTAAATATATAATGCAATGTTTGAAAAAATTGTGAGTATTTAATGGAATTTTAAATTATAAATCATTTTATTAAAATCTCATTCCTTAAGGCATCATTTCTTCAAAGTGTCACCAATGTAAACAAGGAAGTAGCGAAAAAACATAATGTTCTTTTATCAAAGCTTTTAAATTACAAAGTGAAAAAATTACAACTAAGTATTATTATCGTTGATAACAGTAGCAGTAACGAGCTTTTTGTGAATATAAATATCTGAAAAGCTGGTATGGCCTCAGAGTGTACCTCATTCACCTGAAAATGGGAAACAAGAGCCTAGTCCTTTTGGTCGCATCTATAGCGCTCGTTGATTTCGTTTGCGGTCAGAGCTACTGTGACATATCGTCATGTGGGAACAATAAACGAGCCCATACTTTATGCCGCTTCAACGTAAGTGTCCGAATTTTTAGTTTTTCTAACGAAAAAATGATTAAACTTGAATAATTTATTATTTTACTCTCTTAGCCGAACGTGGTATCGCAAAAATGCACCGATAAAGGAGACTACGGGGGCGGTCTCTCACAAGCGGAAAAAGACGTCCTTCTTAATAAGCACAATGAGTTGCGTGGTTACGTCGCACAGGGCAGTGAAACAAGAGGTGCGCCGGGACCCCAGCCGGCTGCCAAAAACATGCAGAGAATGGTACATCAATCGAATTTTTTCTTTTTTTAAACAACATGTCTTGAAAATTATTATTTTTGTGAACAGTTTGACGATTTTTTTTCTTCTAAAATCTTCAAAAATTATGTTTTCTCAATGACCACAGATATTTTTGGGATTTTTTACTTTGCAGTAAGAAAGATTTTGCTTTTTTACACCTAAAAGTTTTTTATTGCATTAAGTTTTTTAGACATTAAAAAAAATGGTTATATGTCTGGATAAAATGTTCACATTAGTTTTTATCGGCCCTTATCATACAAAAATGATTATAAACACACATCTCACAATCATTGCCACAGCCTCATGGGGGTAAAAAGGAGAAGTCAAAAATTTACGTACTAACTTAGTAAGTAATTATTAAATTCCTTGATTGTATAAAAAGGTGTGGGACGATGAATTGGCGAGAATAGCGCAAACCTGGGCAAATCAGTGCTCATTTGAACACGACACGTGCCGTAATGTTGGTGAGTTGCTCTGTTTGTTTCGTCATCTTAAATTCCTCAGAATTTCTTGTGGTACGAGATTTCTCTCGCTGCAGGTCGTTTCTCAGTTGGCCAAAATATCTACCAGGCCGGGACCTCCGGTGATCCCCGATCCATAAACGTTGTGCAAGCGGTAGACTCGTGGTACAAGGAAGTCATGTATTTCGACAGGAATGATGTTCGTCAGTTCAGGTACGCCATTTATTTCTATTTTATTTTTTAACTGCTTTTTGATTGAAAAGTTAAACAATTTTTCTGTGAATCCATGTCAATTGTGTGCAGAGATGTAAATTCAAGAAATGGAAAAGTAATTGGTCATTACACGCAAGTAGTATGGGCTGACAGTAATAGGCTGGGCTGTGGCTCCAGAAACTACAACGATGGAAAGTGGAAATGGAAGTACATCGTTTGCAATTACGGACCGACTGGGAACTGGATTAGACAATCGGTTTATCAGCCGCGTTGAAGGTCCCTTTAATTCTATCAATAAATATTTGGTAAAAAATAGTTTACCTTTTTTTCTTGGTAATAAAGAAAAAAATTTAATTCATCTACTAATGTAAAATACTGTATGAATAAAAAGTTTGAGCAGCCAAGCACCTTCATCTGCTGTAATGATTAGTGAAAGTTTTAATGCCAAAGAGCCGAAAAAAGGCAAAATAAGAGTACCATACTTTTAGGAGCATTTGCTAATGGATTCATATTTTTAGATTAAGAAAATAAGCTACAGCAATATTACAGCCATATGTTTGTAGCTTTTACTGGACAAATTATAGTTTGACAATAATTACAAAGCTTTATTCTTGTGTATGTAAGTCATGTACCTACGAAGGTACCAAGTCAGAAAAAACGTGCAAAAGACAGCACTGACCCCATTAGAATCATGTAATGCAACAAAATTGGTATTAACAGTATTCGTGCTATTGGTATGTAACGGTATTTGTCCTTTCTACGAAAAATCTCCAAAAACATCACTTTTTCCGAGTCTTTTTCGAAATAATGGTTGTTGGGCGATTGAAGCAGTTTTACTCGCTATGTGATTGGCTTAGAGATATTGCGTTATTCGTTCAGCAGGTTTTTAAAATCCAATTTTAAAAAACCGTTGGAATGATTGATATCAAATAAGCTTGAAATACGAAAATGATCTGAAGTGATTTGTTGGTATTCCTAAAAGAAGTAACGAGACAAAAACCGTAGTTTATAAAAGTAAACATGACATATGAGTATAATTTATCCATGTATTTATAAATGATTTTAAAAAGTTATGCCAATCACAATTGGGTAATTTCAAGGGACTTTAATGTAACTAGTCGTACTACAAAAAATACGATTGCAAAAATAAAATTAACAAGTCCAAATAGATCGTCCACCCTTTTTGGCAAGCTAATCTTTATGCTCCCTTAAACTATGATGAAAAATTTCTCCCATAGCCCGCTTACAATTCCCTTATAAATTCAGTGCAATAACAGCAGCCAGCCGCCCCGTCGTCGTGGGCGTGTATCTCTAGAGCTGTGGTTTACAAGAAGTAAAAAAAAAAAAAAAATTTAAAATTGCACATACGCTTTGACAAAAGTATACAGGCGAGCTACGAAACCCTTCTGCGGAGAATAAGGTATCGTTGGATATTTTTTAACTTTCCATCTCTTACACCAACACAAAGAACAGAATAGATAGATATCCCACGAAAATCCCAGAGACGACGACGACGACGACGACGACGACGAATCATATTCCGGAGAGCATACACGCAAATTTACATACGCAGCTCTCTCCCTTGGCTCCCGCGCTGTATGCTCGCGTTATCTGATCCCATCCAATTTTATTGGAAACGAGAGTAACAATTTTTTTCCTCTTCTATTATTCAGGGGCTCCCGAGGATATATATATATTACATATATATGTATACATGGTTCTCCCCCCCCCCAACCCCTTTGGCCTCCTATCCTCGGCTGGTCGCAGGAATAACATTAGGAGTCCCTTCGCGGTGGCTCTCTTTTTTTTCCCCTTTCTTGCGTCTTTTCTTTAAGGAAAAATGACGCCGTTGTTTCTCGTGGAAGATTTTTCACTCGGCTTAGCCAGCTGATGTTGCATTTCTCACCGTGTTCGATAGATTTTTTCTTAAGAAAAATTTCGTTTTGAATAAAGGTTCGACATTTTTTTTCACACGCAATGAACGAGGTTTTTGAAAAATTTTACGGCTCCTTAAATAAAAAAATGAATTTCCAAGGTATAGCGTGAGGCGACAAGGAGTTTTGAATATAAATACCGAGATCTTACAGATTTTGTTGCTTGAAAGATTTATAGGTTAGGTCGTGGAAACATAACCTATGTCTCGACGATGAACTATTTTTAATTTTTTATTCACTTCTAGTATCAGATTCGTTAATGGTATTAAAAAACATTTTTGTATCTCATTTACGTAATTTTAAGGTACAGTTGATAAAATTTTTTTATTACTTCTCAATTGATTAGAGGCTTTGTAGCATACAATCCCCAAAAAATTCCAATCGATAAATATCAAATCTACTCCCCTCGGACGTAATCACGACCCAAAAGAAAGCAAATACTCGAAAAAGGGCACTCGACCACGCGTCGTCTCGTAAAATGAACACGAGGGAGGGGAGAAAGGGACGCCTGTCAATATTTATTCACCAACAGTATACGTGTAGGGGCTTCAGCTGCTAATGATCCTCAAGAGAGTTTTACGATTTTCTCTTGTTTTTATTGTTGATCGTCATTCTATTTTTCGTTCTTTTAAGGACTATTATACTGTACAGGTTGTGATGCAATACCAATGAGAGTCACTTCTAACATAAAACAAAAAAATAATGAATAAAATTGTAAAAAAGCTGACACGAGGATTAATGAATTTTTAAACTAACTACAGAAAAGAAAATATAAATTAGATCAACCAACAAATATTGTCACAATTCATTTGTATGGTAACGACAGCCAAATCATCGTTTTGATTTGAGGAACTAAATTTTGTTTGGCTAGGCCAGTTACTCATTTTTTTTATTTCACGTAAGTAAAATCGCACAACTCACGTATGTGTATATCAAGTCGACAAATCAACGAGGATCAACAAAATCTGACAATTACAAGAGACTCGAACCTTCGACGCCATTAAACTCGAATTTCCCGCGGGCACAGGTGTACTTCTGACATCCTCGCGCTTTTCCAGAGATGATGCGGAAAAGATGCTCGGGAGCGTTTCCAAACTGCTGAAAAATCGCCACGTAATGATCGGGAGCCACCCACCCACCGCGAGAGGAAAAAAAGGGGGAGACACTGCCACGCCTCTATTTCTTTCTCTCTGGGTCGTCTAATGCAATTAAGAATTTTAAGTTTGCGCCAAAGTGGGTCAAAACGAGGGACTGACTGGAATTTCCATCGAGAGAGGAAGAAAGAAAGGAGGGAAAAGTACGACGACCCTCCTCCTGTTTTTGCATCGTTAACATATAATTTACGATTCCTCTTTTCTCCTTCTGTTCTGCAGGGGTACTTTTACGAGCTCGTGGTTTATTATTTCAGTTTTCTTTTCTCTTCCTTTTTGTTTTGTTTCGTGTCCTCTCGTACTGGGAGTCGATCACCAGTGATTGTTTATTGCGTTTATTTTTTTATTTTTTATTATAATTTGTAATTGATTAGGTGAACAAAAGTTTTTTTTTTTTTTGTTATGCCAAGAATCTGTGATGAGGAAACAATGAAATAAAATGGATATTTCATTTGTAAAGTTTAGTTAGGTAAGACATTTTTGGTAAAATAATATCGATTGACAAGGAAAAAAGATTTAATAGCATATTTTATAATCCTTCCTTTATCAGTGTTGCTTATAAATTAGAATAAAATAACTATAGATGTCTTATTTATCAACATCCCATTCTCTTAACTGAAAACCACCTTAAAATACTTTTAATATTGCATTATTTATATGTTATTAATTTTTTATAAGAAGAAAAATACAATTTTTTGCACAAGTACACATTGCAATTATACTTGGGTATAATTATTCTATAGATTTTAGATATTAAATTGTAAAACATTAGTAAAACATTGAAAAACTGTTTTAAAATACTTAAAGGTTTATTTTTCCTTCATTAAAATGCATTTTTTTAGAAAAAAATGCTGCATCACACTTATAGCACATAAAAAAAAATTTACATATACATAGGGAAAAAAACCAACAAAAAAAATGCCACGCAACAACTCCACACTCCAAACAACATCTTATTTCATCTTTCGTTCTTCTTAATCATATCGCAATCATTCATTTCTGCAAAGAAATGTATATGCACACAACAACAACAACAAAAAATAATGAACCCATAAATCCCCGTTACCCAAAGCACCCGTTCGCGATTATCGCATACATCAGCCGCATATATATATACATACACGCACACGCAACTTTGATACAGATACGCGCAATGTATGCACAGAGTGGGTCTACACGTACACATATCAAGCCCATGACAAACGAGCCGCTGCATCGTCGAGAGAGAGAGAGAGAGGGGGGGTCACACTCACGTGGGAGTACAGTTACAACGAGGAAGGGGGGGTGGAGGGAACATCAAGGGTGGGTACATACATACACACACGCGCGCGGATTTGGCAGAGGGGCGGGTCCGATGAATCAGCTGCTGATCCCGTTGATGCGGGTTAACGACTGCTGCTTCAATTATTACACAATATATATCGCCGGGATGATGGTGCGAAGAACAAGGGGGGAGCTACGGTGCCAAATTGGACACGGCCTATTTCCAATTTAATTACCGCGCCTATACACGCACATAATATATATATATAAATGCCCCCGTTTGGCTGATGTCCTCCTCTATACACCGTATACCTTTCGTTGCGTTGGCTTGATTTCGCGATATTGTTTGGTACACACCTTTCACTATCGCGTCCAACGAAAAAGGAAAACCACGGAAGCACTGCCGGCTATTTCGATAGCTCGGATGTTCCTGTATACGTCTCCTAGACTTATCCGATTGCCAGCCAAGTGCCATCCAGTGAGGCGCGCGCTCTCGACTTACAGCAAGTGAATTTGCTTACGTATCGACGTTACAGGACTATCGGGCTTTGAGTGCGAGTTTGGAGAGCTCGCAGGGATGCATAACTTCACGGTGCTTCGTTATATCGGGTTTGACGTTACTGTGCACGTGTAGTGGAAGAGCCGAGCTTTCGGTATTTAATCAAGCGCGACGTTCGATGCATCGGGAGTTGTCCGAGCGCGCCTCTTGTGCATATATAGGTACGATTGTCTCCGAGGTACAATCGAAGGTGCGATTATTGGCTCGCGCCTGCGACGCGTGGGTGGTAGTATCGGGGACTTTTTTTTTTTTTTCGGTCTACTTTCGCGAATGGATACTCTCTTGTATTTGACGCGCTGTTTTGTAAAAAAAAAAAAAAAAAAAAATCGTGTACCTACAAAAAGAAAAGGAGCTCTTTGACATATTATGTTGTTCCATAAACATACTCGATCTGCGCGCGTTGGAGTTTCAGACATCTCAATTGTTTACGATTTTTTTTTCCTCCCCGCAACCCCGCACAGATCGCTATTTCAATTTTTGGAAAATCAAGCCCAAAAAAAAAAAGGAAAAAAAATGGTACACCCGTGCACCACATCCAGTCATTATACAGTAAAGCTGCGGTGGGCGCCGCCGCCGCGGCCGGGATTAAAGTACCCCTCATACGAAATGGATTAACGTGGTCAGCACCACCACGCCGTAGTATGACCTTGCGCTGTAATCCAACGGAGGAGTGGGGGGATGGGTACAGTAGTTAATAACCACACACATATATATATATTTATACACATAGATATATGCAAACGCAGTGCGGAAGCAAGTAACGCGACCGATCGATCCGATCCCACTGCAAGGGGGGGGGTCATTGTCCCCTCTTCCGTGTATACATTTGTATTTGTATATGTACGGTTCGTGTGTGATGGCTCTTGGTTGCAGTTTACGCGCGGCACGTGCTCGCGCGTGCGGTCGCCCTCTTCTCTCGACGTGCGTGTAATATATGTATAATATATACTCGTGTGCGCATAGGTGGGGTGACCTGCTGCTTTTTGGATCTTTAATTTTGCGAGGAGTATAGGTATACGGTTTGTTTATAGCGAATGCGCACGGAGAGGGACGTGCAAATGGCATCTACCTTCCTGAGGGTGGGTGGGGGCTAGGGGGGGGACCAATTTGACCATGAAAGCCGAAAAGCATGCCGAGCTTCTTATCGGCGATGGGGATTCCGAAGACGATGGCCGGGGTATCATACGTGATCCTGTCCCTCTGCCCCCGTGGGAACGGGACTCCCTGTGAAACACGTAATACGAGTGTATGAATAATTTGTACGACTAATATATATATATATTAAGACAAATGTACATGAAAATTTGCGATGGATCATGGGAAAATCTCACAATAATTGTTTCGATTTTAGGACACAGCACAAATTTATCAGGAATACTTGCATCTCAAATAATACAATGATCTATTCTTAAGTTTTTTAACTAACAATATCGCTAGTTTTTTTAAATATATTACGGACTTCAAATATGGTTGAAACCAATGGATGTAAAAAGAAAAAAAAATTGACTTAAAAAGCTTGGAAAATTTTTGTTTGCCCCAAATTTGAAGGAAATCAACGAATAACCTTCAAAAACTTTATAGTAATTTATCCCATCATACTTGTTTTTTCTAAAGATAAACCTCAATCTTTGGTGTCGTAGGACGACATCGGTACCTCTCCAATTGATGTCCTTTTTAATGGTATAATCGTTTATTTTTCCCTTTACTATGTACTGTATCTAGAAAAAAAAAAAATAAATAAATAATAATAATTAACTACAAAACTTAATATGTCTCCTAAATGCACGACTCTTTAATCGGAACGTATTATCGTATTTTTCAGGATAGTCAATGTATACCAAAGCACACCGGCACAGAAACTACGCAAAGGGTTGGAGCAGCGAACGTCTGGAAAATCACGTAAGCAAATAAATCACAACTCCTATACGCATGCATACGCACGGATAACAACCACTACCACCCCCGTGCCCTCCCCCTCCCTCTGTATGTCACGAAACACCGCTCGTTACGTACGTAAAAAAAATTTTCACTCCCACCAACTATTTACGTTACATTACACCTGCACCCAGAGCGTCGTTGGAGAAGGAAAGAAAAAAAAAAAAATATATAAAAATTTTTTTAACATCCAGCCTCACGTAGCACGTGAAATTTTCATCGTTACTTAAACCAGCGAATGGAAAGCCATTAGCGCGCAACGCAATCAGCTAACGATCCCACCCGCGCTCTCTTTTATAACCAGCTGTGTATGAGCGCTAACGACTCCCCTGCGCCGCCACCTGTGTACCTGTTCTTATACCACTTTTCTCTGACAAAAAAAAAAAAAAAAAAAAAAAAAAAAAAAAAACTCGTCGCAGGTAGTGTAATATACCTTTAATTTTTGTTAACGACCTTCTCGTACCATCCATACGCGCGTTTGCTTGCTTTTAATTTTTGCAAATAATTGGGCTACGGCAAATCGACGCGTACTGCAAAAGACAGTCTTTTAATTGAAAACAAATAACGCGAGCCTTCGACCTTTTCCCTGCTGTGTGTATAAATAGTCCGGGTGGACGGATAGTTCAGTGGCCGAGACGACACACACACACCGCGCAGGTGGATATTTTTATTCCAGCGACGAAAAAACAACGCCACCGAGCGGTTGTGCACTGTGTATACACTTCAAAAGAGCGGCGTTGCGCGTGTCACAAAGAACGTGCACGTGGCCACGAAAAAGAAGAAAAAAAAGTAAAGCTGCTCGATGGAGTAAGGAGTTTAAATACTGGGGCTGAAAAAAAAAAAAAAAAAAATGTGTATGCATGCGCGAGCAAGAAACCGAGCATCGACATGGAGAGAAAAAAAGGCAGTAGCCGGAAGGAGTGGAGGTACAAAGAGCAGGGTGTGAAGAGAAAAAATAAAGGAGAGAGCGCGCGAGCGGAATTTCTGGGTGGTTTAGCGATGTTTCGAGACCCGCTGAGGGCCCAATTCTATACTCGACTATGCGTGTGTACGAGTTATGGGGAGGCTCCGTACCAGAGTATTCTGATTCAAGCAAATTATAATTTCGCTTAGGTCCCCCAAAAAAGCTGTAGAGAAAACAATGTGTCTTTTGGAAGCGGATGCTATTGCAGAACCATTGGTTATTAGTGTAATAGTTACTGGTGTTTTATTTTGCCATAACACGGCATTGAAAAAATTTGGATGTCCAAAATCAAGCACCTTCAATTTTTCTGAATACAGTAACATTTTATCATTCAAGTCTCGATTTAAGTCTTTTAACATTTTGTTAAATTTTTTATAGAAAATTAAAAAAACACATCCCTTAGTTGTTGGAAATAGTAGTGATTTACCGACTTATTATTGTTACTATTATTATTTTATTATGTCATTTTTCACTTTTTTTATCACACTGAATTAATCATTTATATGGTAGTTAATCCATTGGCTCCTTTGAAAGCGAAAAATGAGTGATATTTTATTTTTAATCTTGAAAATATTCGTCATCGATAAGGATACGCGTTGGCTGAAATTTGTTCTCATACACATTGGAGTCATATTAAATATCCAAGATACTCCAAGCTGAGAAAAGAAGAAAAATCTCCCTCCCCCGCTCGTGAAACTGTCGATTGCGTTACACAATGGCGTAAAAATTTCGCTCAAACAAAAGCGCGTGCTCTATTTACCCCGTGGATTCAATTAAAACGCCATCTGAGCACCGCAGCGCTTCGCAACGTCGCTCCGGCCGTCTCTCGCCTGTTAAAAGCTCCTCGACAGGTCATTACAAAATCAGCGGCACCTTTCGATATTTAATCACGCGCGTATACCTCGGTGAACTTATTCCCTCCCCCTACTCTTGCGCGGCTTTCGATTAATTTAACAATCCCCTATCCCCCTCGCGTAACCATTGTTTCGCCCCCCCCCCCAGTGGTTGTTGTAGCGGTGGTGGTATATATACAAGCGAACCGATCCACCACGGGCGTTACGCATTCATCGTTTTGTTACCGCGAAAGGGGAGGTGAACTTCTCCCGTGACGTATCGAATTTCCTTTTGTGAGCTTTCCCTTTAGCCTCTCGCGGCTTTTGTCCTTAGATTGCATGGCGGTGATATGGATTTTAGATGAAGATAGTACGAACCAAGGGACGGGAATTTCGGTACCCTCTCAGACTCGAGCTATTGATACTTGTGCTAATATTAAAAAAAATTTTTTTTTATTTTTCTTTTACAACTTGCTCGACATCACTCTTTTCCCCCAAAAATAATGCATTTCATTTTTGGAAAAGTGTAAATATTTTGGCTCCTTTGAACACATTCAAGTTAGTTTCCGTGTCTTACTTCATAAAACACGTGATGCTTATTCTTATAAGCTCAAATTGCAAATATTTGTCTTGAGAATGTGAATAAAAACTCTAAAGGGCGAGCTGATTTAAGGTAGAAACTCCGTTGCCACTAACAAATCAAGCTGCTCTTGAATTTGGATTATTTTTTTATGATATAGAAAATATTTTAAAGGTAACGTATTGGTACTAGTTTTTAAGACATGTTTGAGTTTAAATTATGTCCTTTGACATGAGCTGTTATATGGTACAGCAATAATAACGATTATCAATCTATTTTTATAAAAATACATTACGAATCTTCGAAATTCGTAACAGTAAATTCGCACGTACAAATGAAAATGCAATTTAAACAACAAAATTAAAGCACTTTCGATTCAACGCGCTACGAAAACCGATTCATCCGAATTCCTCAAAAGGCACAGCCACTCGAACGAAGCTGCCATGTTGTGTACATGAATCCTTAAATTGAAAAGCCTCGAGGGAGGAGACGTCGGTCGGTAAGAAAATTCGTCGTCGGGAAATCTTCGGCATTCAGGAATAAAGGAGAAAAGCTATCGTGTATAGAGGGGGTGGGTGGGGGATTGCACATCAGAAAACGTCGTTTTATTCATGACTCGGTTCCGTACGAGAAAAAGGTTCGTCGCTGGCATCGCCGTCTTAAAGACGTTTTCTCAGCAGTGGCTCTGGCCGCCGATCGATGCCTTCAATTACTAGAATGGCGTGTTTTGTGCACACAGTACAACCCCCTTTATCCACTTCCAGGCGCATGTGTTTTTTTTATCCCCTTCCTCCAGCCAACACACTGCGCTCCCTTCTACCACGACTCTTTTTTTTTTTTTTTCTTCTCTTCCGCGACCCTCTAGACTGCGGTGTGTTGGCGGCCCGGCTCGTTAAAAAATTTACACTGGCTTACTCGCTGATTGCTACCCCCCTTCTTTTTCTTGCGCTCATTTGCTTTGCTTCACACACGAGTATGACGTTCGGGTACTGGTGAATTTTTTTTTCTTCCCCACACACAGAGTTTATCGTAAAAGAACGTATGCAAAAGTAATTAAAATTAAAAAAGGTTTGGATTCAATTACATCGAAAAGAAAACAAAAAATTTTGTTCATTACTGCACGAAGAATTTATGTAATTTTGAGGAGAAAGAGAGTTTAACCCACGTTTGCGGTCACGAAAAATAAAAACAGTTTTAAAAACTATGCCAAAATAGTATACTACGCAAAAAGTGCACGAGTCTGACTATTACCTGTCTTGTGAACGCTTTTTTTGACTCTCAGTAGTTAAAGTGAGGAAATAATTACTTTACGCACTGGTGAAAAAAAAAAAACACTACATTGTGGACTGTTGGACACTTCCTATACTATCTGCAGGCACACTGAATGTCAAAACGAATAAGGATTACGGCTTTCTAGTACCTTTTCGGGCCTCAGTGCGTAAAGTTATTTTTTGCACACAAGTGTCAAAAACACTAAATTTTCACACGGTGTTAGAATCGATCGTTATCTACATAGTGTATGTATCACGTACATAGGTATAAGTACAAGTTGGTAATCGTAAAAATCACCACATCCTTTAGTTACGTAACATAGTTTTTCACACAACTACTCCAAGCAAGTATACCAATGTTAATGGTGAAGTACATAAATCATCATTTTGCACACCAACGCAGATATCAAGCATTTTACACACTCTTTGTGGGCACGAGAAATTGAACATCGCGTACAGGGTGTTGAAATACTTTTCCGCAGAAATACCAATGCAAGAAGTGGTTATACTTGGCGCACTCGTGCTAAAAGTTGAACATCGAATAATCACACCGTCAATTATCCGTAAAATCGCTAAACATATCGCTTGAATTTTTGTTCAACTCGGTTATTCCAATCAACAACCACCAACAAATCATGTCAATAATTTCAAAAAGCCCCGCGTACGTATCGCTCCAACTAGCGTCGATAGAAGTTTGATTTCCCGGCAATGAGAGAAACGAAGCATCAAACGCTCGACTATTACGTAAACATACATATATATATATATATATACGTGCAGAGCCGTGGAGGGGGAATATACATCGGAGCAATCGAATTTCCCGAGCGACAGCTCGCGTTAACGACGAGGCCAAAATTCACGAGTACACCTACGCGAAAGAGAAGAAGAAGGAGCTGCAGGTGTGTATATACATGTATACGTTTGCAGGGCTTGAAATCCCTGGCACGACTTATTCATCGGGCCACCCTCCCGAATAACCCATTCAAATCACAGCTCGAGCCTCTGCTCTTCTTCGCTTTTGGGTACACGAGCCTCCACCTCCTCCTCCTTGGCTTCGTGAATGCCAATTCGCAGTCCTACGAGGTGATTTTTGCCTTTTTTTCGAGCCAAGGGGAGGTTTCAGCTCGTTTTTTTTTTTTTCAATCTTACAACAGCTTGAGAGATTGTAAATGCTGGGAAAAAAGTAAAGACTAGCGCTTTCGTATTGACCGAATATTGAATATCAAACGCCTTTCCGTACAGATCTCGAGAAGGTTTTTAGTGGCTATGTATGTGCTCGGAGTACACGTAACGATGAATTTTCATGAGCCTGTAAGAACTTTAGGGAGTGGTTTTTTTTTTTTTTCGGTAAATAAGTGGAGATGAGCATTTGGTGTTGGGTGTCGGAGGAAAAGTTGCTTAAAGGTACAGGTTAGGCACTAAATTTTTTTTTCTGGTCCTTTTGTCTCGATGTTGAATTTTTTTTTCCCCCTGACATGTAATATTGATTTGTTTGGTTTTGATATGTAAAATTTGTTTGAGGTTCATCGTCAATTTCGCTCGATAAATACGACTCCCAATATGTGTACTTTGCGTGCATGGAGATGTTTCATCGCTTGATTCAGCAAACAATACATCTGTCGTGTGTACATTTGCAAATTAAACGCATGTTAATTGTGACATTTGGTATTTTCGTCTGTTGTATGGTCATTTTTTAAAAAAATTTTCGAAAAACTATCGTCATTGTCATTTTGCTGTACTTAAAACTTATAATTATTTTCTGAAAGACGACAATCAGCTCACTTGTAGGCGGACTTTGTCGGTTTTTTGGCAGTATAATGCTTTGCTTACAATTTAATGCACTTTTACTACATTTTTTTCCAGCCATAACAATGTATTGAAATTTAAAAGAAAATAAATTTTTTCAATGTTTAATTTTGAACACTCTTCACAAGTCTCATATTGCTTTTTTGACGGAAGAAAAAAATTTTTCAATATTGTATTGTGAATAGTGATGAATAAAAGATTTTTTCAACGTAAAAAATGCACTTCATTAGAGTGAAAAAAAAAATTTTATTTTCTATTTTATTTTATTTAATTTTATTAAATTATTTTCTAAGTATTTGAAAATTCATAAAAGAAAATTGTGCTCAAGTCTGCCTGTATAAGTGATTTCATAAACAAGAATTTAATGGAAAGTTCCTCAGAGTATAACAAAATTCTCATGGCCTCCTCTTTTAAATTTTTTTACGCTTATCTTACTAAACTTGAAAAAAATAGTCCAATTCAATGATCTATCAAGTTATTGAGTGAGATGTTCACAAAATTAAAAAAAAAAGTTTTATTATTCCATGCATTGCGAAGTTTGTACTAAAAAATTCAAAAATTTCCTTCGCACTGTAACAAGTTTAAAACATGTTCATCGTCCCAATGCTCCTACCTAAAATTATACGCCTATATATAATATATTCAATAAAAACCAATACAGGTGTAACCTTGCCCGTCGACGAATGTTTGTTGAAATTTTTTTTTTCTCAATTTCAACTGACAAGTGAGCAAAGCGCGTCAAGCCAAAAAAAGAAAAATCCCTCACCTTTGCTTAGCAAAGCAAGCGCTCGGACCGGCCACATCTCCAACGAACCGAGGCAAAAGATCACCGCAACGATCGCCGGCAACAACCGCACCTGGGCCCGCGCCACCGATCCACCTGCACCTTCACCACAACAACCCTCACGTTCACTGCACTTTCCGGCACTGCTCGCCCTCCTCGTCCCCTCCTTCGTCATAATCGCCGAAATCTCAACCGCCGCGCTGGCCTCTCGCCTCATCGTCGCTCTGGGAATATCGACGCTCTCGCTCCCCGAAACAACCGAGACTCTGTACGACTGTTGTCTATTCCTTTTCCTTCCTCTATCCGATCATCCGGTCGTTTTTTTTTATTTTTTCTAAACTCGGTTTTTAAAAACAAAAAAACAAAACAAAACTCAACGATCCACTGATCGACCGGCACTGAACACCACTGCTTCCGTCATCACCATCTCACAGAGAGTAGGGGAAATAACTCACTCGGAATCGGCGCGACCGCACTGCACAAAACCGATCCCAGTTAGTAGATACACAAGAGTTGCGAAAGTGGAGAAAAATCGGCCGATCTCCAGCCGGCCAAGAACCAGCATCGGCAAGTTGTCGAGAAGAAACAAAACTGCAACACACATGCAGACAGATGGAGGTAGAGAAACAAAAAAATCCGTGCACTTTAGGTATAGGTATCGCGCAAAAGGGCGGAACCCCCCTGTGCGGGTGAGAGGGAAAAATTGGCGCGTCGTGTTGTCCGCGGTGCGTGATACCGCGTCGAGGCGCCCGGCGCTACTGAGCTCTCCGAGGAGCGCCGGCAGCTTCCGCGCGCGCGCTCGCGAGATATACACACCCGCAGCAGCCCCTGTGCAGTCGAGTTGTAGGTGGAACGAGAACAACGGTAGGGGAGGGGGGGATGCTGGCGAAGCGCCGCGCGGCCCTTCCGCGTGTGGGTGCCTCGGTGCTTATTCGTCCTGTTTTCTTTATTTTTAAACACCCCCCTTTTTTTTTGTCCTTAGGGGTGGTTGACCAAACGCTGCTCTTTTGGGGGAAAAAAAAAATTTATACGGAATCGAGTACACGAGCCGAGAGAATCGATGCAAAAGCGCGGTGGAGCAGTGGCATAAGTTAAGCTTTGATGGAGAGGAAAAAAAAAAAAAAAAAAAAAAAAAGAAGCAGCTTCCCCACCAGTAATAGGAGACTGTAGCGCAAAGGCGAAAGATCCCCCCAAGAAGCAAAGGGCGGAGTAGCTTCAGAGGGAATACCTGAGCGAGCCGTGTCTCCTCGAAATTGCATTAAATATTTCGAGCCCGAGTGCTGCCGTTCTCGCCCGCGTTGCGCCTTCTTGTTATTACTACCTCTGTAGCTCATCCCTCGTTTTTTTTTTTTTTTTCCAGCCTATATACAGCGCTAAGGGACTTTGTTTCGCAACGATTTGTCACCCGATCTCACCCCCCGCCCTCCAATTGTACCAGCGCGTCACGTAGCTATCTGAGTAATAAACAGTGGGGAGGGGGAGGCTCTGGGTGCTTTGACGAATTGCTGGACAACGCGTTGGGTGTATTAATTTTTCTTTTTTGACACTCGGTGTTCAGAGTTAGACATCTCGGGTCTCGTACCATTCGGGGTGTCGCAAAGTGCACCTAGTGTGCGAAGGCTTTAAAATTTTTGTCAATTTGAGCGGAAAAAACAAAAGTTACTATGAGCGATGCATCGATTTGATTTCAGGTAAGGCGGCTCCAGTGCCATATATATGAGAATAATCCGCTGGTAGTGTCCTTTGTCATAGTACGTATACATGATTTTGACACATTTTTAGTATTTTTGTTTTGATAACGCAAGACTATTTCATAACATTGCAATACGTGTCGCTGTTAATTACATGGTTTATGCTTAAATTATTTTCTCACAAGACCCATGTAAAACATTCGTTACCAATAGTAATGGATGCAAACACAAAAAAGAAAAGCGATACTCGATCGTGGGTTATCGACGATTCCAAAACGATAAAACGCGTTTACGATTAACAGGTTCGATGGATGAAAATTAAACAAGCCAGTCGTCGTATCGCGTTTTTCGCCAATAATTGATCATTTTGTATGAAAAATCGCACGCACACACAATTTATAGAGACACATCGTCGCGTGACGCGTCCCTAAACATCGATTCATCAAAAAGTTAATACCATCTTCGGGGACTCATTTTTCATCCGCGACGCGTCCCTTAAAAATGAATCCCCCGATAATTGACACGTGCCACCGTTGAGAGGAAGGAAATTTCTATTTTTCCTTTTCGCAGAATCACACGCCTCCCATTTTTTCACGCGTCGCGTTTCTCAAATGGACGTACAGCTCGTATCAACTTGGCGCCTCGCTTTATTTCAACGAGTTTACGCGAGCCCTACGTGCGCTGTCGGCCTCATGGAGTAAATAAAAACAAACAAAAAAAAGAAACGAGTAACAGCATCGGGGGGAAAGTTAAAAAAAAAAAAAAACTAACAAAAGAGGGAGAGTAAGTTACTACGCGAGGTCCGTTCGATGTGGGGTTTTACGAGGGGGGGCTCAGCCCCACAGTGGGTTCGGGTGATTCGAGTGGTTTTAGAACCGCGTAATCCCGCGCGAATTTGCCGCTTCCGGTGGTATCGTAAAATTAAAGAGGATGGCGGAAGAGAGATTCGGGTATTTTTTTAATTTCCATCCGGCACGAGAACGAGGGATTTTTTTTTGTCCCTTAATGAGTCCTCTTCGTGCTTGGCGGGAATAAAAGAGGCGAGGGGGTTTATTTGAGGGGTAAACGGCAGCTGCTTCGGAATTTTTGCTTTTTCGTTGAGTGCACTGAAATTACTTGTTGACGAGCGTTTTAAGAAAAAACAACTAAATTCATCAGCTCTGCTATGAACTACACTAGAAGAACCAGTGAAATAGTCAATGATAGTCTTATTTGGTTGTCTCTAAACTATCTGTTAATCTTGCTGTTATGTAAATATATGTAGTAATATAAATTACACCCTTGGATTCATATTGTTGCCCGCAAATGTGTGGGAAGGGTGAAAAAACACGGAGTGATGGAAGTTTTTGATAAAATTATTTTGCAGGTGAAAAAAATAAAATGAAAAAAATTAAATTTTTTATATACGAGTGATTAATTCACGTGGCCTTTGATGAAAAAAGTACTTAAAACATCATTTGTTAATGGAAATGTAAATATAAAATGTATATTTTTAAGTTTTCATTCCATTAAATACTAAGTCCATAAAATTCAAACAAAAAATTTATCAGTTTATTTTGAAAATAGAGTACCTTTACTTTGACAAAAAAAAAAAAAAGTACAGCCAACATGCGAACTTTGAAAGCGTGCTTTGTGATGGGGTTACTACCAGGTACAATGATACAAATGGTATAATAATACAAATGATACCTTTGATTTCAGTGGTGCACTTGATTTGATTATCCTGTGCCGTTTCGCCATATAACAGAGTATTACTTCCCTAGACCTCAATACCATTTTCCAAAATACATCAAAAATTTTCCATCCTATCCATTACTTGAAAGTTTTTCAAGAACAAATTCCTAGCGATGTGCTCTATGTAGCGTTTAACCTTTTCTCTATTAGTCCCTCACTTCCCTATTAGTCTAAAAATCAAAAATCAATTGATGTACCACTTGAAAAGTAGTAGGATTATCACGCAACAAGGTTCCAAAGAAAAGTAACCGAGTCTGATAATCACCTTTTCATATACGAGCTTTTAGCTCTTGATATGTAAAAATTTCAACTTTGAATACCTTTTTGCGTATCGGTCCCGGAGCGATTACTAGAGCGTAAAAACTCGATACATTGCACATATAGCTAAAATCCGACACTTTACGCTCTCTGAGCAGATACAAAAAATCAAACTTTGCATACTAAAGGTCAAAAAATATTAACGCACCCCTTAACGTGTCGTCGTATCAAAAACACCACCTTGACAGTATTAGAATTGTTCTATGTCTCAGCAATCATCATTCGAAATTTTTTTTTTTTTTTTGACACAAACTCCCTATTATACACGACATATATATCTCCACCTCTATTATTTGCAGTGCTCATCCCGCACCCCCTTGGGCCACCAAAGTTTCATTTTGCCCTTTTACCTCCGAAAATCCCGAATCAATCGAAGAAATCAAGTAAGAAAGTCACCGGAATCAACAGCCGCCCTCGCGAAAAAGGGCATGGTAGGAGAGTGGGGAAACACTTTGCTAAACGGGCTGTCAATAAAAGAAGCCGCGAAGAAGAAAAAAAGGCCCGGAAGGATAAACTCCGGGGACAAGAAAGTTTAGTCCCGAGCAGTAGGACACGCGCGCCGAGGATCGATCGCAAGATCGTCCGAATAAGTAGTTCCGCGCCGCCAACTTTTCTTACCCCCTGACTCTGCCTCGGAAATCGATAATCGTGTCAGCGTGCTAAATCAACTTTTCCCCCGTACCCCCCCCCTTTTCCAGTTCGGGAATGCGGGGAACGCGCATGCAAATGCGACAGAGAGAGAGAGAGCCCGTCTGTCCCGGATACTCGGGCGCACGGAAAGTTTGTCGCGCGGTGACACGAGCGCCGGGGATCGTATAGATTTCCCCGTGGCTGATCCTTGATTTCGTCTCTTTTTACCGCGACGCGACCACGTGTTCTCCCCCCCCCTTTTTTTTTGACATGGCCTCCATTCCAGATGTTGGTTTCATCCTTGATTTAACGGGGTCGCCACGACAGCTCGCGCAGAGATTTGTATTACGAGAGTCCTCCGCGCTTTGGGTCGCTGTTGTTGATGAGCCTCTCTTGTTTTATCGAGGGGTGTGTGGATTTGATTTACGAGGGCCTTACCAACCCTCGTTTCTTTCAAAGTCTTTGAATCTCTATGTTTGTGTGTGTGTGTGTGTGTGTGTGTGTGTGTGTGTGTGTGTGTGTGTGTGTGTGTGTGGAAACTTTTTTTTTCTACCGATGATGAGACGGAAAAAAAGTTACGTTCACGGGATCGTCAAATAATTTCTTGGTACTTGGACATTGAATACAGAGTATGGCCATGAGTGGTCAGAAGAAATATATAATCACACCCTAAGGTGACTTGGGCGTTAGGTGCCGTAACAAGCGAAGGGTGTATAAGTATTTAATTGAAGAATAGCATGAATTTCTTAAAAATTATTTATCTTAGACGTACATCTTTAACTATACGTATTGTAATTACTTAAAAAAAACGGGAAATATGTATTGCCCAAAACGAAGATTGGACTTCTTTGTTATTATCTGATATGTCATTACTATTTATTATTTCTCAAAATCTTGGTCAGCAACATTTTGTTTTCACAATATCAGTAGAATGTCTCATAAAAAATAGTTTGCATGCAAATTTTATTGTTTGAGGTCTGTATCACGTATTTCAGGAGTCATAGTCGATTTCTTGACGGTTCCCATGTAAGTCTAACGTATTAAACTGGCGATTTTTTGAAGCAATTTTCTTGAAATCATACCGATGACCTCATCATTTCTTAATTAAAAATGAATTTCGCATATTTTTTCAACATATCATGGAATTTTATCAATTGTTTTGAAGCTCCTTATCCTAAATAGATAACTCCAGTTAAATGTTTATCCATTGGTAAAAAACTTTTTTCTAATGGATCATACCTTTGACGTGATTATTTGCATCAGAATCTAAAGATTGTAATGTTTTCCCCCTTGATAAATATACACCAGTGATCAAACCCTTCAATCACATTGAATGTATTGTAACAAACTACCGCAGCAAGTCGATTCACTCCATCTACTGTATATTTATATGGTGCACGCCAAAGAGAGCCATACAATCTCCAGCTCCAACTGTGGATATATTAAGATAGCAGGCAGTAAATTCGGAACAATCGTAGGGTGTAGCCTATCCCAGTTCCTACAAGGATGTCGTAAAGAAAAAAAAAAAAAAAAAAAAAAAAAAATTTACACACACTTGCCCCGGCTCGACCATACGGCGTGTTTTACAATCCGCGTGGGTGCCTTGTAATCTCGCGCGGCGATTGCGAAAAGGTCGTATAACTCCTTTCTCTGTCGAACGAGCCGTCTTTCGATCGTTTTCTCGCGCGAGTGCAACGACACCCCCGAGACTATAGCCACGCGTGCTGTTGAAAGAGAGTCTCAATAGCGCGTGATTGTGACGTTTGTTCCCTTTCGCGCACTGTAAGGAGAGCCTCTCTGATTTCAGAGTGGGGGTGTCGCGATTGTAGCGAGAGGCTTTTTTTTTTTCTACTCGCAAGGGCTTCCCTGATGAAATAAGTACTCGTTTGTCGGCGTCTGTAGTGTTATAGGGGAGGAGTTGGGAAACTAAACGCGACGAGGAAGAATGCGATGCTGAGCGGCTTAGCCGAACCATTCATTCAAATTGTGCATTTGATATGATAAGTCTGAAGGGGTACTAAATAAAAATACATTTTTTTTTTTTCTCAAGAATAGACAACGATTTTTCATCGTAAAACCGTTTGTTTGTACGGAGACAAGAGTTTATAAACAAAAGCGTATTTTTACAATGTTTTTTATTAATTTTTACGTAAAATCCACCGTCTGTGAAAGTAGATACAGACGAGTAAGGTAAGACGAACGAAGATTTTCAACATCCAAGATAATTAAATTGATAAGTAAGATTTTAAAAATACTCAACAAAAATTGCACTGACATCCACGAGGAACATATGTTTAGCTAATCCAAAAGTATAAGTCGACAATCGACGGTACGAGTCAAACATACATGCACGATTGACAAAAACTGGGATGTATAATTATACGCCATTGTAATTTTGTGTTCAAAGTATACTGATTTTGTATCTTCTAAGCCGCTTTGCACGCCCTGGACGCGTCGAAAAGAAAAGGAAAACACCAAAAAAGCTTTATAGACACTTGCGGGGGTCCATCCGCAAATACCAGTCGTCCCTCGCACGGCAATTATAAGCTCCCGGGGACGAGAGCGAGAGCCTAAACGGAAGCGGAAAAACCTCGCCGTAACTCGCACTCGCGTGCACTTTGCCCCGCGAGCACTGTCTTTGTCCTCCTCCTCGCGTTTTCATCACGAGCCGGAAGCCCGAGCCTTTTATCCAATTATTTTTGCAGCAGCTAAGAAGGAGGAGCTTTCACGACGCCGGAAGCAATTCGTCCCCACGCTCCTTTTCTCCTTCCTCCCCTTTGGAGGGCGCGTAACTGCTCTCTTCTTCACTCGCGGTATTTATACGCTTGGCTCCTGGCTGGTACACTCCCTTGCACTTTGCGCCGGATAAATCGTCCCTGCTTCACTCGCCACTGTCTCCCTTCCCTCTTTTATTGTACTAGTTACATGCCTGTTGAAAATTAGGGTTGAGCACAGCAAGGACTGCCCGAATTAGTTTCATTGACGGATTTCCACAGCCGCAGAGCGGATCAAACGGAGCTTTTCTTTTTTTTTTTCGATCCCTCGAGCTGTCTGTTTCGGGAAAGGCGTCTCTCGGTGATATAATGGAAAATAACGAGAGCCTCCCGAGGAGTTTGAAAACACGGGGCGCGTGTATTTGCAGTGACGGCGGCTGCGGCGAAATCACGCCTCATTGTCAGCCGCTCCGCGAACAAACTTCCCACCCCCGGCTACTCCTCCTCCTCCTCGTGCTCATTTGACAGTTCTGGAGTGGCGATAGTGGTGCTGCCATTGTGTCGCGCTTTTTCTTCGCCTCGCCGTCTCCTGTTGGGGCTCGAGTGGTTGATTTTTTTTTTCTCTTCCTTCCTTTAAATCCGCGTTCTGTAAGAGAGCTCGAACTTGGTAAAAACCACGATCGAGAGGGGCCGATATTTCGCTTGGCCGGACACTCTGTTTTAACTGCCGGGAGTGATTGCGTGTCTTTTTTTCCTACGCCACGATAGAAATGACAAACTGGCTTTGTTTGGGGGATTCGGTCTCGACCAAGTTTTTAAGTAGTACAGCCCGAGTTTGGTCAGACGTCGGGTGGGATCGCCGTAACTGCGATTGCGGCATTGTCGGGCGCGGTGCATTTAAGGGTACTTACTTATGGAAATTGAAATCGAGATCAGACCTCATCTTTCTATAAAAATCGAGAACAATAGCCAGAATGAAGAAAGTAATTAAAAATGTTTCATCAAAATGAATTGATGCCCCGACTATCGAGAGTCTGCAGAGAAGTTTTCCAAATCATTGTTTCGTTGTTACTTATGGAAACTTTAATCATTCCAGTAACTTGTACTATATATTTGTTATGTATGAACAAATAAATAATTAACCGTATTATTATTATTATTATTATTATTATTATTATTATCATAATTATTATTATAAGAAGTACTACATGAAAAGTAGTTTTTTTTTCTTTCATCAATGGTATCTATAAGTTTATTAAATAATTTAAAATCATTACTGTAACTATCGAATGGTTAAAAAAACCATCATTTTTCTCTATTATGAAATCTTGCAACAACCCAAAAAGCTTGAGATTATTATTAAACGTCTGACGTATGATGAAGTGCAGTGTTCCTGATTCCAAAGTTGTGTAGTCCGTAGGATGTATCACTAAATAAAATAGCGGAAAAAAAACTAAACAATTTGTGCACGTCACGTAGCACTACCGTAATTTTTTATGTACCTACTGGCTCGGCCCTACAATGATAAATCCATTTAGGTGCAATAATCAAATTACTCGTTCGTTGAATGAAAATTAGTCATGGTAAAAAATTGTATTTATTTTTGTTCCTTTTATCAAACGCATTTAAAAAGTTATACACACGAGTAATTTTCAAGCTCCACGCGAAAAAAACCACAGCGCAAGTGGATACGAAAAACTCGGAGATAAAGTCGGGAAATTTCAAAGAAAGTAGAAACGACAACGGAAAAGGTATAAGACTCAGCCGACGCCCGAAGCAGTGCGCGCGACGACTATTTCGCATCAGCGTCAACGAGGCGTCGACGTCGGCATATTTATCGCGTGGTTAATTAAACCTCCGAACGAGCCGAGCCGGAAAAACACGAAAAGGAGAAAAAGAGCTCGAGCCCCCCCCCCCTGTTCTCCCTCGAAAAGGCCTTTGTTGGCTGCCGCTGAGTGAAATTAAAAGCGCAAAATTATACGACGCTGTCTTTGAGGAGGTTGGAAATGCTCTTGAGCGTCGGTTTGATTAAAAGGCCGAGAGTCCCGTAATTTTCACGGATGTGCTTGCTCTTGTTTTCGGGAAATGGTATCGCTGTTTGGCTCGTTTGTTCCACACTCGTGAGGAAGCATAAAAAAAAAAAAACAACGCCCCTTCATCCATACTCCGTGTCCCATAAGTCTTCCTCTATCGTTAAAAAAAAAAAAAAAAAAAAAAAAAAAGGAAAAGAAGTGCGATCGAGTCGAGGATCGTGACGGACGTCATCGAGTCCCTGTGTAATAAAACCTGAGGAAGGAAAGAAGGGGAGTCGAATGAGTGATGAATACTACCTGGCAGGAGCGCGCACGGAATTTTTAAAAGGGCCCCGACACCCTTTGAGAGTAATTGTCGGGGATTTGTAATGACTGATGCGGGACTCGTGTCCTGTCGTCCCTCCTTTTTTTCCTCCCCCCCCCCTGCGTGGCTTCGATTTCGCATCAACGTTTTCCTTTCTTTCTTGCACGCTTGTGTGTGGGACGTGTATAATTGAGGACGGGTCCGGTTGATTGATCGGCCCGAGTTGATGCCAATTTGTTTTTTTTTCCCCCCTCTCGCGTATACATTCGGGTTGAGGAATCGATCGATTTGTTGTGTGATGTAATTTTTTTTCTTCTGATTTCCGAGTCTGCTGTTTGATTAATTGTTGTTGTTATCATCAACGGAGGTAATGAAATTTACGGCAGGCGGTGGGGTACGGGAAAGGTTGTGGCATCGGTGTGTTTGTAAGCTGATAATTTTTCTAATGGCTTCTACACTGATGGTGTGCATGAAAGATTTTGCAAAATGGAAAAATGGGTTTTTTGTAAGCACCCATCTAGCCTTCTTGTCTTTTGGAACACGAAAATCCTCAAGAGTGTGCGGTTACAATAATGGGATGAACTTTTTTTGTAAGATTTAATGTCAAATAATGAATTTATTTTAAAAAGGACATTAATTTTTTTTTTTTATTTTTACTTTTATGTATTTTTTCATCTCACGATTTTTGTACGAACTTATTCCGATTCTTAAAGAACTGCTTTCAAGTATAGTAAAAGATTTTTACCTTTTTTTATTATAATAAGAGTTACACTTACTCAAAGGGTATTTACAAAATACGTTTCTTAGAAGTATTGTATTTATTTTTAAAAAATGTAAGAAGTATCTTATCTAAACCTTAGAAATATAATTCGAACACTGAAAAAATATTTAATGTAACACTTTCAAGTTTGTAATACATGAATCAAATTTTCGTAAGAAAATAATTTTTTGAACAACCAGAAATGAAATAAACTTATTTACTTAATCTCGCACATACCATGAAACGCAATGTCTTCGAAAACAAAATTTGATAAAAGAAAAACTCTTCAAAAACTGAAAAATCGGAACAAACAAATTTTCATACGCTTAACTTTACTTCTAAGTCTTCATAAGAAATAAAAAACAAAAATTGTAGTCGTAAAAAACCTGTTGCAATCTATTACTGAGAAAGGCGTTTTTACCAAACGACACTTTCATGTTCTACAAGGATTTCATTGTTTTTTTTAGGACTTCCGAAACAAAAAAATCCTTTTTCAATCTTTACTCACCCAACAGTTGATAAGACAAAAAAAAAAAAATCACCACCCTAACAAACCCATACCCACCATCCCCTACCGGGGATCCTCTCTCGCAAAACCAAGCGCGTGGCCTCCGAACGAAGGAAAACCTCCCCTTGCGCGCACACCCACCTCAAAAAGCAATTATCCCCCGAGTCTCTCCTTCCATTCATATCTCAGTCCCAAGCCCGTACACGCTGTTCTTATTCAAAGTTAATACAGCCGCGGTGGTGCGTTTATCCACCAACGCGCCGCATCCACACACACACACATGCACTGCGGCAAATCGTCGCGTGTAAAAGGGTCAGGGGTGGGGGGGTTTGGATTGTGGCCTGCTGGCTGTGGCTTGAGCCTCCGCGGTCAGCATTACACAAATATAGCTCCCCTTCACCCGCACACACGCGTGCGCCTGGGAGTGTGCAAAACACGTCGCTCTTGTCTTTTGCGGAGTAGGGCTATCTCCACCTCTGGCCCTTTCGTGCTGTTGTACTTGGGTGTATGTGCAGTGAAGGATGTGGCTCCTCCCTACTGTTGTTGTTTTTGTTGCGTGCGAAAGTGCAAAACACCTTCCGTCGCCTCGTTTTCCGAGCTCGCGCGAGATGTGCTGACGTTTACGCGCCAAGGTGTGCGAACTAGGCGAATTTGGCACTCTATCGAGCGATGGAAGGTGGTCTATTGGAACAACAACGGGTTTGGGGACATGATCAACATGAGTTTATATTGTTTTGTATATTTTAATAATAGTATATTTTTTGGGGGATTGAAAAATATTTCAGGATATTTTTTTTGGTTGTAGAAGACAATCGATCATATAGACTTTGAGGTGGCTTTGTTGTTTAGTACCGTAACAGGTGACCATTATATTATATGTTTGTTGCTCATATTTTTAATAGTTGTGTGAGGATTAACATTGCGTCAAAAATAATAAAGGACTAAGGAAAAAAAAAAAAAGGTAATCATTGATAGACAATGAAGCGAGAAAAATTCGACAATTAAACTACATGTTTTTGTAAAAGAAATAAATTATCTTTTAGAAGTTATGATGATTTATCTAGAATGTAAGATCTGAAAACCATTAACTTGAAGAAATAACTGATATATTCGTTGATTTGATATAGAAATATCTAAAAGTTGTACGTATAATATTTCATTACATCGTTGTATTGTATGCAAAACATTAAAAAGTATAATTTGCGTAGAAATTTCAGGTTTTTTTCATCTTTAGACAAACAAATAATATGTACCCTTGAATTTCAACGTCGTTTAGAAGTTGCCTGTATTTAAATTGAAACCTATAACTATCAGTCCCATTTATATTTTTCCAAATCGCTACCATATTTTCTACTTTTTCTTCATTTTCCTCAATATTATTATTTTTGCCAAAGTACTTGGTATGAAAACATATCTTTTTAAATAAGTATTTATAAAACACATAAATGGAAAAACTTCGTTTCAGAAAAAATTACTTTACTAGTATTCGGTATTTCGAATCTAACGCTCTGAAATCTTGAAGCTCTTTTTTTTATTGATAATACAACATGTGAGTTATAGTCGAGCCAACTATATCCAGTGACGCACTGCTTTAAAACTGCTCATGACGAAATTCAAAGTCGAAATCCATTATTATACAATTAACATTCGTCGCTCGCTGCTTGACGTGAAATAAAGATATAAAAATCACCTCTTCCAGTGTAAATGCAGAGCCTATTCGAACGTTTTCTTGTCACGTTGACATTTTCCAGTCATCCGCAAAGTGTAAAATTCAAAGACATTCTGTAGGGATTATTGTCGTAATATTTGATAATCAGTGTACATACGTACAGTGCGTAAGTATTTATTTTTGTTTGCATATTTTTTTAACTTCGGAAACGTAAAAATTAGTTTCTTTTAGGCCTCAGTACCAACTCCTACTATTTTCGTTGTAACATACGACAAAAAAGGTATCCAGTTTAGTAAAAAATTCGACGAAACGAGTGGACAGCACGACCATTGTTTCTAAGCTGCTAATTAGAGATCTAAAATAAGTAAGTTTTTGTGGTACATTTAAAAAAATTTATGTTTACTCTGACAAAAACTCATGTCATTTGATTCACATATTTTTTCTTCCTAAAAAGTTTGTATCGATTATAAATATTTTCCGCAAAAAGGTGTCAAAAATATATATTCAATGGCCGTTTTTTGTTTCATAAGATAGATAAGAATATAGCACAACTTCTTTGTGTACATCTAATTCTAAAACATGTTTTTCTGTAAAATGATTTACTGAACAAGTAGTGATTGCCACACACAAACTCGTAAGTCACGGATATAACTAGCAAAATGTTTTTCGTCAAGTTTTTCGATCATGCCATCGAAGAGGTTCTATTGAGTCTCGTTAGGGAGTAAAGACTATATGACAAAGAAAGAAAAACTTAACTTAATGTAAATTTTCAATTATTCTCGACAATCATGCTAGAAAGTAATAAGTTTTGTGAAAATATTACTTGAAATTCAATTATATAACAGACTTTTTATCAGTAACCTAGTACGTGTTCTTCTATGTATTGTACTTCCAATTGTCGTAATAACAGTTGTGGTGACTGTATAGTATGAACTTTCAAAATGAGCATAACTTAACACTATAACAAAGAATATCGTCTTGGTTTTGTCATCAGAAATAGTTGTTTCTCCTTTAGACTGAACAATACGATTTCTTCTTGCTTGACATTATTTTTCTTTAGCGTAGTCTAATAATTACCGGAGTGTATGACCATACTTCTAACCTCACTCAGTGTTGTTTGTGTGGTCACTAAATAGTAATTTCGTACCGGGCACATGTCACCAAGAAAAGCACGAGGCTCGTTGTGCTTGTCCCGGTTAGATGTGCACTAAGTGCAAACTCTGAAATTCTTACGTATAAGGAGGCAATTAACGTCCAAAAGTAAAGAAAAGCACAAAAAATAGAAAAAAACGATTTTTTAACACATTTTGGTCCTTGAACCTACATAAAATTCGGCACGTGCTGTAAAAAACGACTGAAAAAAATACGCAGTGCCATATCACGTGATTGTCGACTGCTTTTCGTGCTATAAAACTCTTAAAAAAATATTGCAAAACAGCACGCGAAATACAATAATAGTGTTAAAATACTCATGAATCAATGTATACAATTTGATTATCCGAAGTCAGGAAACACATTGCTAGATATTATTAGAATTTTTTATTTGTCCGTATCTCAAAATAAATATTTTTATACATTTAATCACCTTTAAAATGGCATTGTATACACTACACGGTTGTGCGGTTATATTTAATTTCAAGTTGAATTTCATTTTAATACTAAGGATAACTTACTAAACGAATCGTTTGCATCTTCAAATTTCAGAACTATAAGTCCCACATTGTCATCATTTCAATCCTAGAGCCGAGTTTAGAAGGATGTCATCCAAGAGCTCTCACCTTTGCGATGCATGTGGAAAAAAATTTACCAGCAATTCCCATCTCATGACGCACAAACTTATTCACACAAAGGAAAAACCCTTCGAGTGCTCAGATTGTTTAAAATCTTTCAGCCAAAAAAGCTATTTACTGAAGCACATGCGCGTACACACCGGCATACCTTTCGGTCACTGTTCCATCTGCAAAAAGCCATTTAGAGACCTGAGAAGTCTTAAAAGGCATATGAAGACCCACACAGAGGAAAAACCCTTCAAATGCTCCACTTGTTCTAAAAGATTTAAATATAAATCAAGTTTGATGTCACACATGAGAATCCATACAGGGGAAAACCTTTTCAATTGTTCAGAGTGTCCAGAATCTTTCATATCAAAATCCCACCTCACAACTCATATGCGAGTCCACACTGGCATACCATGTTGTCACTGTTCTATCTGCCGAAGGCCATTCACCGACCCTAGTAGTCTTAAAGTGCACATGAGGATTCATACAGGAGAGCGTCCCTTCAAGTGCTCGGTATGTCAAAAAGGTTTTATATCTTCCAGTAGCCTCACAGTGCACATGAGGACCCATACCGAAAAGAAACTCTTTCAATGCTCAGATTGTCCAGAATCTTTTAGACAAAAAAACCATTTAACAACTCATATGCGCGTCCACACTGGCATACCTTCTTGTCACTGTACCATCTGCCAAAGGCCATTCACTAACACGGGCAGTCTTAAAACGCATATGATGATCCATACTGGGGAGAAACCCTTTAAGTGCCCAGATTGTCCAGCATCTTTTCGCCAAAGTTACCATCTGTCGATCCACAGGCGCCTTCATACGGGTGAAGCATGTGATAAATGCCTCATCTGCCAAAGACCGTTCACCGATCCACGTAATCTTAAAACGCATATGATGATCCACACTGGTGAGAAACCCTTCAAGTGCTCGGATTGTCCAAAATCTTTCAGACATAAACACCATCTCGAGACCCATATGCGGCTCCACACAGGCATACCTTGTAGTACATGTTCAATTTGTCAAAGGCCATTTACAGACCCGAGTAGTCTTAGAGTGCACATGAGGACCCATACAGGGGAGAAACCCTTTGAGTGCTCAGAGTGTCCAGAATCTTTTAGACATAAACACCATCTCGAGACCCATATGCGGCTCCACACAGGCATACCTTGTAGTACATGTTCAATTTGTCAAAGGCCATTTACAGACCCGAGTAGTCTTAGAGTGCACGTGAGGACCCATACAGGGGAGCGTCCCTACAAGTGCTCGGAGTGTCAAAAATCTTTCAGACATAAACACCATTTCGAGACCCATATGCGGCTCCACACAGGCATACCTTACGGTCACTGTACCATTTGCCAAAAGGCATTTACGGATCCGGGAAATCTTAAAATACACATGCGGACCCACACGGGGGAGAAGCCTCACGAGTGTTCGGTATGTCAACGAGGGTTTAGTCAGCGGTCCTCCCTCTTAACTCATATGAGGACCCATACGGGCAATAAACCTTTTGAGTGTGCAATATGTCTGGAAAAATTTAGCCAAAAAGGTCATCTTACAAGGCATATGAGGACCCACTCGGAGGAGAAACCCTTTGAGTGCTCAGACTGTACAGAATCATTCAGTCTCAAAAGCACGCTCGAGACTCATATGCGCGTCCACACGGGCGTACCTTGTTGCCACTGCTCCATATGCAAAAGGCCATTTACAGACCCGAGTAGTCTTAGAGTGCACATGAGGACCCATACAGGTGAGCGTCCTTATAGCTGCACCATTTGTGAAAAAACATTCACAACCTCCGGTAATCTTACGATCCACAAGCGAATCCACACGGGTCAAGTTGGTGGCCAATGTTCCGTATGTCAAAAGACATTTACTGATCCCAGAAATCTTAAAAAGCACATGCTTATCCATACGGGCGAAAAGCCTTTCCAGTGTGCAGTGTGTGCGAAATTCTTTCGTGAAAAAAATACTCTGACAAAGCACATGCGAATTCATACGGACGAAAAACCATTTGAGTGTGCAATATGTCTGAAAAAATTTAACCAAAAAAGTCATCTTACAAGGCATATGAAAATTCATCCAGCCAAGTAACCTTTTTATTGCTCCGTATGACAAAAATCTTCTTCCGGACAATACACACTGGCTTACGGTCCACGTGCTGATCCATGCAAATAAGTGAAAAAAAAGTGTCACCAACTCAAATGTTCTGATATGACAAACACTTTGTTAGTAGCAAGTGCTAATCATCTGGGGTGTTTAAATTATTACCTACTTTTGTGTTTTTACTCGTAATAAATGCGATGCAGTATATGGGATCTGGAAACTGCCTTTGCTATGAGTTATGTCTAAGTCTATTCTATGCTGGGGAACAATCTTTAAAAATACTGCAATTACAGTCAAATTGTAATATTTACTTTTCAAAAAGAAAATGTAATACAACCTCGTATGTTTTAAGTTTGTAGTTCAATAAACATTTTTGAAAACCATCATCTAACTAAAATATCATTGACTCATCTCAGTACAATTATTTAGTGTATGTTTCATAATCATCAATGAAAAAATTATTTTGTTTATTTACAAGTGTTTCGCGTGTGCTATAAAGGAACATCAAAATTAACAGAAAAGAAATGTTACCTGTTTTTTTATTTTAGTTTAATGTATAATTTTAGAGACTTTTAACTAAGGAGAGGGTAAAAACGCATGATTAAAGACACTTTGTCAGAGAATTTTTTTTTCTTTTTAATGCATATTGTAATAGTAATTATATTAGAATTACTAATTTGGTAGTATTAACAATCCATCAGTAAAGTGCACTTGATAGAAACATAAAAGTCGAAGTATCTTATTAAAAGATTCAAATAATTTAGCTAATGAGGTCACGATTGTTATCATGATTATTCGGCTTTTACAACGATTTCACGGTGAGAAAAAGTCCAAGACTTTTTGATAGTTGCTGTATTCTTCTAGTACTACCTGTGCACAATACGTACGAATTCAAGCAATGATTTTGACGTGTTATCTTTACGAAACAAAATGGTTCTGGAAACATTTCAAAAGCTCATAAAATTGTACTCTAATTGTTGTTTAATTATATTTTAACAAACTGAATTTTTTGCTGAACTATTAAATGATTATTGATTAATAAGTAGTATATTTTATACATATAAGCTGTATTTTGTATTTTATTTTGCAGTTTGTAACTACTAATGTACTTTTTTTAAATAAATACGTTATACAAAAAAATTAATATTGTTAAAGTTTATGAAACAACTCCATTCAAATGTTATGATTTTTATTAGGTAGATAAGATTGCATGTGAGCGTGAAACCGATTATTTTAATTCAATAAACTATTGTAACTAATTTTAAGCGAGTTCCGTGATATTTAATATTTTGGATGACCCTACAGTAACTATGTGACAAATAAATGAATACTAACAAAGTGTTGGTGAATTAAAAATTAAGTGAATGTTAAGGTTTGCTCTTTATTAAATTTTAAAATAATGTCTTTAAATCATTTTTTAGATTGCACTTTTTTTAATTAAGCTTCTGTAATTCAGAATTTATAAGTTAATATTATACTGATTCGTTTATTGCTTGCATATAAAGAAGTATTAAAATTTACATAAGCAACTTACTCATATTATAATTTCCAACTGCAAATAAGATTCGTAAAAATTTCAATGCAACCAATAGTCGAGCTATTTAGGATTACCCTCCTTTTTTCACGTACCATATCAACATTCGTATCTTTAACAATTGATTGTCATTTGACATAATACTCTTTATTAGTTTTCTCATTATTTACGACAAACCATTTGTTTAGTTCAACCGTATGAAAAAAAAAACCAATTCAATAAAGTTCAACAATATTTGACATTTTAAATGAAATGAGTTGACAATGTAAAAATCATCTTCAGTGATGCTATTTAATATGTTCGCCCATTAAAAAATTATACTCTGTAATTATACTTTGTATTTCCATAGTGCCATGTTCATGTTACCAAACATATTTAATGAAAAACAGCATTTTAAAATTATTTTCTACTTGTGTACATTAATTCCGTTTGAATCAACAATTCTGACAAACGAAACGGCCGTATAAGTAATAAATAAGTTGACAAAGACGGAAAAAACAAGTAAAATCTTCTTTCCTATGAACCGCGTGATAATCTTATCGATGAATCAAACACAAAAAATGTATGACAGTAATTAAAACTCGGATCCAGCAAAAAAATTAATTTTCTCCCTCCCCCGCGATCGGCGTTAAATATTCCCACTGCACTCTGGCGTGGAAAAGAAAAAAAAAAAAAATAAACAAAACCTCAATCATCAAAACCCCGCGCGCGCACGTCCGACGAAACAACGAATATACAAAGTACAACGCGAATTAAGGTTCGACGGGCGTCATCTCCTCCTCGCTCACGTACCCGAGTTGAGGCCGTTCGCAGCGGAGGCCCGATTAATTAATGTAACCTCCCCCTTCCCCGTTTCTCTCGTCTTGAACATTATACGAGCGTACGCGGCGGTAATTTGCGAGCACTAGCCGCTACGTACGTATATATATACGGCCCCTCTTCCTCTAAATGCTAATGACAAAAAGCATCGCGGTTAACGGGCCGCGACTTAAATTGTTCGTGTAAGCGCCGACAGATAATTAAACGGATTATATTACCTGTCCCCCTGAAAGAGACATGGCAGGGGGGGCTTCGTGTGTTTTTAGGCATCTGTACGTACGTATATGTATATAGGTCCTGAAATACTCGACGAAGGACCGTAAGTACACGCGACTCGGCTCGTTGGTGCTCGCGGATGAGTGGATGGTTTATGGGAAGTCTCTGCTGCTGGGGGATGTATTTTTCTCTCTCTCTGCTCGGCTGCCGTTGAAAGCACGGTTGGAGGACCAAAAAAAAAAAAAAAAAAAAAAAACAATGTGTTTGTCCTTTTTACATTCATGGGACTCTCGTAATGGGATTATTATGAGAGGGAGGGTGATTTGTGGTTGTCGCGCAAATTGAATGCGACACGGATCGTTTTCTTTGCTGCTATTATGGGTGCGCGTAGTTATTGTCACATTGTTATTTTTTTTTTTTTATTTCGTAACAAATCGTCGAATGAAAATAGCTTCTCGGTGGAAATAGGACGCGCGAGGAAACGCGGGAAAAGGAAGGGTTCAGCTTGGGCGTGGCTCTCGTGAGCACCTGTGCGCGGCTCGCGTTACCCCCAACACTGCACGCAGCCGCCAGAGGCGAAGGTGAGGAAGAAGCATGTACACGTATATTTATAGCCGCAGAGAAGCTTCACTAGCTCCTGCTCTTTGGGTTATAACGTGAAACGCGAGCTGCCGGCGCGAGGGTATTGCAGTTTCGCCCGTGGGGGTAATTTTGAGGGGACGAGGTGGTTGTGATACGCGCCATTCATTAGCGAGCGCGTATATATATATACACATAAGTACCGCCGTGGGGGATGTATGCGCGTCTTTTGCTACGTGCGCGCGAACATAATTCATTTTCCTTTTTCCTTTTGTTTTTCTTCTGTTTTTCCTATTTTACTGGACAGCAGATTCAACTCGTCGAAATTACAAGTAAAACAGAAAATAAACCTCTCATCTCTAGTTTGCGAAAAAACAGCCAAAGGCCCTTGAACTACTTTTTTTCTTCTTACTTCTCTTTTTGTCACTATTATTATTATTATTATTATTTTTATTTTTTTTTTTTTTTTCACCAAAAGGAAGATAAAATTGTTCTCTCGCCTTGCTTGTGCTGTTGAAATTACAGGCAAGCGCTCGCTATGTACGGCGAATATTCACCGCAACGAAAGTTCGGGAAAACGTAAACATGTGGAATAATGTATTCGCAATGGCTGACCATTCGCGTGTTCGTACTACTGCTCGAGTTATCTAAAGAGGAAAGAAAAAAAATAAAAAATAAAGTCCCGGAGTTGGGAACAAAAGCAACGAGATACACTCGCTGACGACACACACACGCGCGCTCTTGTCTCCCAATCAAGTTTGTACGAACGGAAAGCACGGCATCCACGAGTTTGACGCAGGGAGCGATAGGTTGAATTGGTTGTCCCTTTTTAGCCAAATTTTTGTTGCCTTCCAAACGTATGCATGTATGATCCCTTGAGAGGTGTAAATTAACACCTTTTGGCTCTTCATTTCCTCACACGTGCAGAACCATCAAAGCTGACCGTGGAAATTGCAGGGGGTGGGCAGTAAATGTAGGCTTCTTTATGCTCGCGGGGATAACACAATACGTCTATATACATGTACTAGCTGTTGCTGCCGGGTTTGACCATTAAAAGTTCAGGAGTTGGGCGAGTGGAGGAAAGGGGAGGACATACGATATGCGCATCGGTACGCAGAGGGTGGAAGTAACGGAGAAGGTGCTGGGAGTGGCGCTTACCTCACGGTACAGGTGAGAGAGTTTTTTTTTTTTTTTTTTGTGGATCTGAAAAAATTTTTAATAAAAAAGTAGATTGCTGGTGATTTCCGAATGGTATCCTTTTACCGTTCAGAAAACGATTCGCAAAAGGCAACTAGCTACCTGTTCTACAACGTATTTAGCTCCAAACGAAAAATTAATCAGTACTTTGTCAAAATTGTAATGCATAGTATAATCAAGTTATGTCTCACTAAAAAATTTACTTTTTGAAAGGAAAAAAAACATATTTTCATACCAGTCAAATAAAAATTTTTTAACTCGTATTTTAACGCAAAAAATATATCTTTCATGTGAATTAGAAGCTTAAATTGGGTTTTGTCATTTGTATATTACACGAAGTTGCAAAAAATAATGATTTATTAAAGTCGCTTGAGATGTACGTATGGAGGGAAAAAAGAAAGAAAGTTGTTTTCTAATTAAAAAATTTATAACTTTAATAAAGTAAGCAGGATTTAAGGTTACGGTCGAAAGCATCTCTCGTATGAAAAATTGCGTAAAGATTCAACATTTTTTTTTTTTCTGCTCAGGTAGAAAATTGCGTGGATTCCTCACCCGATATTCGGATGCTTCGTCTCCGAGAGAGTGACATCAAAAACGAAGGCTCCGAAGAAACCCACGAGAGCAGAGCACGCAGTCAGGCAGGCAAGACGAATCCCCAATTCCCGAAAAGACAGGGAAGCTCCCGAGCTGAAAAATAATTCCCTTCTCTCCCTCGACTTAATAATAGCCAAAATATATCTCAGGAGGAGGAAGAAAAAAAAAAAAAAAAAAAAAAGTGCCCGGGCGCGAGACAGAGTCATCTCCCGGGACGCCTCTTCCTCACAAGCGTCACGAAGAAGCTCCGCGCGCGATGAGCCGTTTCTATCATGTGTATCGCTCTGCTCTCCTTTTCTCCCTCGACGGCGGTGGCAGCTAGCTCGGATGAGCCATGCCCGGAGCGTGAGCTGAATATTACTAGAAAAAAAAAAAAGGAAAGGAAAAGGTCGAAAGGTGAGTTGCTGCAGCAGCGAGCTCGGGGTTTAATTTAGCCGAACGGCGTAATTCCGGCAGCACATGCCGATGAAAAAATTGTTGCTCTCGCGCCGTTTCACGAGGTGTGCGCGCTCCGGCCATGTATAACCTTTCGTTATTTGTTTCGTTTCGATAATGAAAATTAAAAATCTGAGGCTGGGTGGATATTAGGTGCACGACGATAAATCGCAACAAACAGAGCCAAGTGAAAGAGCTATAGTGCGAGGCTCCATTTTTTTTTCTCCCTCTTTCCCAATCAGAGAGGCTTAATTGAGAGACAACGCTGCTCTCGGGAATATTAAGCAGCAGACTGCGCGTGTCCCTCCAAAAGTATTGAATGCGAATGAGCCAGCCGGAAAACAGTGATGGAGTGACGCTCGAAGGGAAAAATACTGTGCCATTGTTGTCCATTGTTTAGTGCCAAGTACTTATTTATTATGAATTTTTTTTTCTTTTTTTATCGAACCTATTTGAGGAACAATAAGGGCGATCGCACTAAAAGCTTTTTTGTTAAGTTGGGTCAGTGCTTATTTTGAAAGGTGCAACTGTAGCCGAAGATGATTTTCGATTCGTCAGTGCTCTAGATAAAGGAGATTTGATTTCCCGAAAAAAATTTTACGATGCTCTCGATGATAGAAAACCATAAATTAATAGTCCTGCAAAAGTACGCAAAAAGTTTTGAAAATTTATAATTTTTTTTTTTTTTTTTTTTTTTTTTTCATAATATTATTTTATGTATCAAATTTTTTATCAAGTTTTAATTTGTAGTGTCACGTAGATCAATTTTTAAAAGCGATTTAGCGAAGTAGCATTGCATCACACGAAAAAGATTATTTGGCAGCACGCAGCTCTTGCTGTTTGTTTTATTTTGATCAAGTCCATTCAAAATTGCATGATTTCATAGTTTTTCAAGGCATTGAAAGTCCTTCGAATGTTTTCTAATAGCTTTTCAAGGACTTTAAAAGTACTTCCATAACTTAAAAATGAATTTGAAAACCTTAAGTGACTTCAAATGACTGAAACGTCACTTGGTAACATCAGAAGACTTTAAAGTTACTTGAAAGACTTGAAAAGTTTTTTATATTTCAGATGACCCCAAAATCTACCAGAAATTACCAAAAGACTGTAAAGTATGTTTAAGACTTTCGTGGACTTTGAAAGACGAGCCTCTTTTCTACAAACCTCAAGCTTACACAGCTACTAAGCTCTCCCCCAAAAAGCTCGATTTCCAGCAGATTTTCCTCGTGATTTCGTAGTGACTTGACAGTGCATATTAATTTAATAAACAATCAAAGTTTCCCAATGTCCCAAGGATTTATTTTCATACATCGTATGAAGCACCTTTGAAGAAAAAAAATCTCAAACGCGAGAGCACAGCATGGCAAGCAAACGGAAGAGTCTTGCGCTTGAAAATTCCATCAAGATCGAGAGAAGAGCCAGCCGGTGGCTCATTAACAACTCCCCGGGAGATAATCGAGCCGTCTCTTGATACCCGGGCCTGTCCCCCCGCGTCCATTCACCGACGGGTCCAGCCGTGCTTTTTCTCTTTTCTTCATCCTCCCTCGCACTGTCCCAAGGGTACACCGACCGAAGGGATGGTACACACACACACGTGTCGAAAAAAAGTGCAGTCCCTTTTTTTTTTTTTTTTTTCTCGTGCGCTCTTTACTCACGGGCGGGGAGAGGAGGGGGGTAGGAAAAAAAATGACGAGAGTAATAATGTAAAAAGAGCGGGGAGGGTACGTATAAAGTCTGTGCTTGCGAGCGAGTGTAGGGGAGGAGGGGTCTCTAAAAGGGAGTTGACGTCACCTCTAATGGACGGCAAACAGGAAGCCCGTTTTACCGGCGCTGCGCCACCATCACGAGCAACCAAGTTCTTTCTAATCCCCTCCTCCTTCTCTTCCTCTTCTCGCTCTTTGTTGTTATTATCCTTTCCTTTTTTTTTTTTTACAACTCCCCGACGACGACGCGGCGCGCCTTGTTTTCCTCCGCGAGGCCGCAGGCGCTGTTCTAATTTCCCCCTTTCCCGGTGTACGCGCGTTAAATTCAACACTCTCTTTGGCGCTGGGTGATTTTGTTCATTTTCAGGGGCTCCCCCTCTCGGCTGCGCTACGTCCTTGTCGTTTGATGGCTCGCAGGTGTGGTCTCGAGGCTTAAAGCTCGGACGGAGGGCTCATTAAGATTTTTGCTGGCTGCGGCTTTTTTTTTTTTACTGCAGGTGGGTTTATTAAAATTTGAGAAACGAAATTTTGCGGAGAGTATATACTTGGAGTCGATCGAAAGTTACTTGAAAAGTGAGTTTCCGTAAGTTGTGGAAAGACAGAAAATTTGTGGATGGAAAAAGAGCTGATACGCAGAAACAGGCACTGAAAACAAGTGTAAAGATTAAGAGACCACACGAGGATACGTGGTCAAAGACTCATGTGACATGATATTTTAATTTTAAAGTATATGACACAGATGCAAAAGTAAAATTAAAAGTGGATAAAAAGAGATACAAATAAAAGCAGAAATACTCGTAAGCATAGAGTGATGTAGTCAAAGAGTTTTCTGATAAACACAGAGTAACATCAAGTACTAAATTGTAAATATGCCGAGCTCGCTGTAACAAAGTAGTATCAAGAAGAGACGAAAGAGCTCATAGAATCAAATGAAGAAACGAAAAGACAGAGATACGGACTGGAGAGGCAAAGACACACAAGAGTATATGCAAAAACCCCACTGTAAGTTTACTTGGTAAAATCTTTTTGTTTAGACATTTTGTTGACTGAGCATTTTCGGTAATCTCGTAGAATGGATTAAAACTTTCCACAAGCATAAATTGAATAATTATTTTCAAATACAAAAAAAAAATGCACTAATTCCTTTGGCGTGTCTAACCTCGCTGTCTCCCAGAGATTTGTCCTTCCAAAGAGTAGTGGAAGGGTTAACAGACTCGAAGTTTTATGGACAAATATTCTGAGATCAGAAAACAAATAAAAATAACGATATGAAGGCAAAAATACACAAACGATATAGTGTATTCTAAAATGAACAAGTATGAGTTGATGTACAAAAGAAAATTGATTAACTTAGATTGACAGTGATAAGAAAACTGTGAAAACAATAACATTGAAAGAAATATAAAGATATATGAGAAATAATCTGGGCACATAAATTTAATTTAATTACATGTAGATGTGAAGATGGAACGTGATTGATAAAGACAAACAAAACAGTTCAAAGATTCGATGACTGATGCATAGGAGTAAATAGATTTGTAGGTATCATTTGCTAAAACTACAATATATTGTTAAAGAGGAGAAATATAGAAAACATAGACATCTAAAAAGACAACAGTTTAGAGGCATTAAGCGGATTTGCCAAATTAATTACAAGCCAGGGACAAAAACGGAAAAATAAAGATAAATAAGTCTGATTAAGCTAAGCCATTCAAACATAAAATTATGTCTGAGGAACAGTTGTAACTTTTTTAAATTAAAAATTAAAGTAAAACAAAACAGCATGAAGATTTCAATAGATATAATAGAAAATAAAATTCGTGAGAAATACCAATAAGTCACATAGTTTCAAAAAAGTGATGAATTTTGACTTTGGAAAAAGTGTTTCGTTTCTCCTTGACAGAAACCAATGCACGTGCCGATCGTCTACGTTTCTCCAATCAAGCGTTTAATTTCACGCAACGAAAAAAAAAAAAAACCAAATCAGTAAAACATACAGCAACGCTCTCAAACTCTCATATTTCCACACAGTGGAAAAAAAAACAGTCCAAGACACGTGTACTACGGTAAAAGGTGCGAAAAATTCCTGATAGAAACGGCCCCTTCGACCCGTCAGCACTGAACTCTCCTTTCAGTACACGGTATTTATCCTCCGACATCACGTCCGGCAGGAAATATAACTCGGTTCCCTTGCTTGTACACGCATTAGACGATCGCTCGTCGATTTTTCCAACTCGCCCACCCGACAGCCCAACGTATTGAATCTTGTCTCGACTCGTGGGTCATCGCCACAGCTAGATCAACACCAACCGAGTGATGTTTCACCCTGTACCAGAAAAAAGAAAAAACATCACGTTCCCTTGGGAATTCAATTGGTGCAAAAATCACTTTGCTGTGTCACTCGCGAGAAACAATCGAAATAAGTCCTTCGCAAGTTTATGAGGACGACGAATGATATAATTGATTCGGTGCGCCGTGTGTACACCTGCAGTGAGCTCGAGTGCCGTCAAAGAGCGAGGGAGGGTCTTGATCCGAAAACTCCGTTTCACAGCCACTCGGGTGTGATTATTATACGAGGACGAGCACTTTATACCTATATACATACCCGTGCACTCGTTAGTGCCGTTTCGACGGCTCCTTCTCCCTTCGCGCGCGTTATGTGTATGCGTTGCTACAGCCCCAATCGACGATCTGCGCGCGCTAGAGAGGAAATATACACCCCCACACCCTTATATATATATAAATGTGCTTGGGTATACCGAATGAATAGGTACAGCGCGTATATAGGGTGACGACTGCGAGAGGGTGTGTTATTGAGAACTTACAGCTGCTTCGTCACAGATAGGGGGACAATGAGCTCCAGAGGACTAAATATTCCTCGCGCGCGCGTGTCTTTTCACGTAACTTGGGGGGGGGGGGAGAACTTATGCAGTTGAATTAGGGTTTAAGGGGATATTGGAGCCCTCGATCGGTAGATCGATTCGCTACTTTATCGGCGTTTGGATTTTATCGAGATTAGGTGGATCGAAGAAATGTGGGTGAATGCAGTCGAGTGTTTCGACGTTCAATAAAAATTTGACACAAGTCTGAAACCTATGATTTTCAATCCAAAATCTACTTTCTCTTTAAAAATAAATAATTATTGACTTCTTATGCGTTGAAAACAGTACCGACGTAAAATTTGAGGTTATAATGTTCCATAAATCAGCTCACTGTAAATCCAAGTGTTAAATCATACGTCTAAAGAATGTAGTTAAAATTTCGCTTTTTATAAATTACGTTGTATAGTTTTGCTGATAAGTATTTGAAGAACAACCAAATATATATGGTGCACCAACTGTTCAACCAGATCCACGAAATTGGACACTTTTTAACAGGGACAACCAATATATGAAGGCTATACAAAGTGAAAAAGCTTGGCTATCACATATTTGACACGCTCACAAGTATCTATAATTTGTGACAGAAATGTTTTACTCTCTACAGCCTTCTAATGTCAATCGTTCAATCTTCGATGAACAACAATTGTTTAGTTCAATTGGTTTGGCAAAGAATCTGGTTCATCTTCCTATTCTTATCAACGTAACTGCAAGGAATTTTGTAAAAAAAAACCGAAATTCTGACTTTTACTTTGACACATTAAATTTGGATTTCTCTCTACGTTGGATTGGTGTCCGAGCTTCGCAATGCTAATGAAAACAAAACAATTTTTCGCGAAAATATTGCAAGAACTCTTTTGCATTATCCTCCACAAGTTTTGCCACGTGCCCTTTAAGAACTTTCCAACTCCCTCTGCGACATCACCCACGAGGTAGAATCGTCCAATCGCCAGCCAAGCACAGTTGATCACCCAACGTACGTATATCCACTCGAACGATGATTCATCCCCGCCATATGAAACCCAAACGCCATCCGTCACATCCCAAGAGAGTGGGGGGGGGGACAAATGTGGACAAAGGTGCGGTGGTACGGAAGCTCAACTCCGCACACACGTCCTCTCCATTATCCGCAGCGATCTCCGCAAAGACCCGGCGCGCACTTGGGCATACACATCGCATGCCTGGGCTCTCTTCTTCGTCGGGTCTCTCGTCCTCCACACCAGCCGCGCGTATAGGCCTTGGGAAATGAAATGCTGCGGCACAGCGACATATCCCTACCTGCTATACTGCGATGATGATGGCCGAATAATGACGTCACTTAATTATACTACAACGACGGCGACGACGGCTGTGGCTGCGGTGGGGCTCGGCTTGATAGCCTCCTGACACTTTGACGTTTCGCCGCGTGCTTGGCTTTCCGCTGGAGTACCCTGAATTTCCTGCTGCACGAGGCACACCCTGTGTCCTACAGATCTGCGGATAGTGTGTGTGTATGTCCCTCTCTCTCTCTCTCTTTGGAGGTAGGTGTACGCTGGCGGAAATCTACGGGGCCTTTTAACCCTTGACTCTGGCTGTCTGACGGATTTCCAGATATGCGACACATCTGCGTGTGTATTCAATGGTCGGGCAGGACGTTGCGTCTCTGATTACGCTTGTGGCGCGCGAATGTGGTGTTTGGGATTATCTTTCTCGGTTAATGGAATATAGTGTTGATTGGGATTCGAAAAGTAAACGCTTTTACAGGAGTTGGTGGATTGCGAAGTCCAGCATCCTTGATCCAGTGGTGCAAAAAAAAATAATTTTTTTTTTTTTTACTGTGATTTGTAATTGCATCATTTATTTGTTAATGACACAAGTAGGTGATTGTGCGTTACAGTGCGCCTTTGAAGATAAGAAATTTAAAAAATGGTTCATAAAACGTGAATTGATAGTTTATAAAACTTTTTTTTTTTAATTTTTCATCTTCCTGTTTTTTTTAATCATTTTAATTTACAGTATTTTATTCATACTCTACGTTTTCAGGGTTTGGTTTATTTTTAAATATGTATGTAGATCCCATGTATCATTAAGATTTATTTGGCATTTTACGCATTTTTAAGTAACATTTGATTACAGTTAAATTTTGTGTGTACATCGATAATAATATTTCAAGACCTCCTGCAAGAATAAACTCCTTCATTTTATAAAGGCCATGAAACTTCAAATCAATTGAAATATTAAATAGAAAAGGTAAATTGATTAAGAATATTTTATTACTTTGTTGCTAGATGAGATATCGATCGATTATCCTCTAAAATTGACCATAAAATGCACAAAATTGTCTGAAAAATATTGTTTGTTATTTTAATGATATTTATGTTCCACTATTAATATAGTTATTTTTTTACGACACTCAAATGATCCAGATGTATAGTTTCAACCATAAATTTGTGTGTCAATGTAGCGTCGAAAATTTAATCATCCCGTACACCCGCTACTTACGTCCAATCCTTCGAAAGTTTTATGTATTACCCAGCAATATGCTCCCGCGAAAGCTTATCCTTACCCGCGAATGAACGACCGAAACGTGGGATCCCGTATCTTTTACGACGATCCCAACTCTGTATTCAGCGTTTCAACTGTACTCGTGTATAAACAGCAAAGTCGCACTTCTGTTGTTTACGCGCTTCCATACGTGCCCGTGTCTCTATCTTTACGGTCGCAAAGCATTTCGAGATGAGGTAGTAAAATGCCGCCGCTGCTGCTGCGAGACGAGATTTGCAGCTGCTTCCTGTTCCCGCTCTCGCGCGCTGCTCTACGTTAGATTTTTCTTCGACGTCCCTATCTTTTTCTCTGCTTCTGTTTTTGTTCTCTTGCTGTTGAGCTTAAATTTTTTATTTTATTTTTTCCTTTACTGAGCGTTTTCGAGCCAGTAATTGGCAGTATCGGCCAATTTTAGCTTTTACAAAATGTACATTTGTTTTTAATGAGGTGCATGATTTTTTTCAGTACGATTAGGTGCAGTGCGAAAGGGTTTTGCCCAAAATTTCCATGCAAGAGGTACTGTCGTAAAAAAAATATTTGTACGCATACATTAATACAGTAGAGTGTCATAGGATAACGTAACCTCTCTTATTGCAAATATTTATTACGATATTCTTATTCCTATTTTTTTTATAACGTAGTAGCTATTAAAATATGCTATCATCTAAAAAGAAACGATGTTTAAATGTGGTTGCTCTTAAGCTTAAGCCTCAAATTTTATCGATTAACTTATTATTCTGTGCAAAAACCAAATTTTTTTTCTTCCAACGCTCAGCCACAAAAATCTCCAAGTTTTTCGAAGTACGCGTTATAAATATCAAAACATAGACTTTTCTGTGGACGGCAAAATTTTTTGGAAGCTCTCATGAACTCTACGAGCATTAATACGGGAGAGTAGAATACGAAAGAAGAAAAAAAATCAAACGAGAAATTCAGGATGCACCTCTTGAAAATTCGCTTTGCCTCAAGCACGTGATTCAGTTAATGCCCGCGTGCTGCTGTGCTCTCGCTCATTTTAAGTCGGCGCGCTCTAGCAGATGAGAGCGAAACTTTGAATGAACTCCATTATATTTAACCTGTATAATCGTTCGCGTGATGTAAGCTCATTAAGCTACCATTTTGACGTTAAGGACGATAGTTATCGTTACCAAGGGGTGGGGAAATTTTTTAGGTTAGGACATGGATGGATGATCTAGCATTGTTATTCACAAAGAAAGATGTTGATTCTGTTGTACGCCGTTTTTGTGCTCAACGAAAGATTTTGATCAAGTGATCCCGTAATGAAGATTTTGAACCATCGTGTAAAAGAGTGGATATTTTGAGGTTACTTTGTTGGTATTATTGAGACAAAAAACAAAATTATGATCACGTCCTAGCACTTGCAGTTAATTTTTAATATAATTAACGATAAATAGCAATCGCGAACCTGACGATTTCGCTTCGTTTTAGCATAATAACCGGAATTATTCATTTTTCTTACATAACCTCAAAATTCAGTCCTGTAAATTACTGTGATTTGATTTAATTTTTTTTTATTCCTCTGATCTATTTATTTTTGAATTGAATCGACAAAAACAAACTAAGCCCATGAGGTCTGACATTAAAAACATTTCAATTACCAGTGAGCGTTTTGATAAAAATTGCAATCAGCGATGCCAGCTGAATACGTCAAGTGATTCAAGTAACAGAACGAAAAAACACCACGATCTTTCATCCCCCGCTACGCAGAACAGCCCGGGAGAATAACATGGGCACTCGTCGTATCATTTACCAGACGAGACTGCATATAATTCAAGGACCAGTGTCGCGCGGAAAAAAAATCCGGGGCCCCATCTTCATGAATAAAAGGGAGCGGCGACACGAGCAATTGCCTTTTTTTCTCTTGCCGGTACCTCATTTTCGCGTGTCTCCCTTGCGCATGTACATGCAGAAGCGATACGTTACGCGGAAGGTTGAGGGACACGGATAATTGCACCCCGGAATATCCTGATTTACGGCCGGGCGATCGCTGTGTCCCGCGTCCGTATACTTGTATGTATATAATTGAATCTTCCTGTTATGCGGCGGAAGAAATTGTCCGGAAAAGCAGCTTTGGGCTAAGAGATTTTGCGTGTACGTACCTGGGGCCGTCTTTATTTTCGCCCCACGCTTGGGCGCTGGCCAAATTAGCTACGTCGTTAAGCTTTCGAGAGATCCGAATAAATATCACTCAGAAGTGGTGGGTTGTATCGTCCTGTTTTTGAGATGGCCGAGGGTTTTTTTTTTCCTCGGGGTGCCTGTGTGTGTAAGTACGGCGATGAGGTGGATATGATTTGTGGATGGCACGTGAATGGCCGAGAAGGGGCTGCTGCACCTTTTTTTTTTTTTTTTTTCGTCATCCCTCTGATTTATTAGTTTTGGGAACATTTCGCCTCGGACGCTCCGTGATATAGGGCGGGAAATTTTCGCTAGTGAAAAAAATAAATACTCACGGCTGCTTTGCTGTCCTCGCAAGATGTTGGGCGATGGAAAAGACCGTCTTCTTTACTGTGGATGTGGATTTTTTAAAATTTCTTTTTTAACTTTTGTGAAAATCACAACATTTGTTACAGAGTTTTCGGACTTTAATACAGTGTTTTCAATCTTCGATCGCAGAGTACGGCCTTTATTTTTTAAGAGCGAGCTTGTGTGATATAAATTAATACGACTGCTTTCATGGATATTTGTAGGTATTTGTATATTTTATTAATCGACAACCATATTGCACTGAGGTGACGAAATGTCCCAATTACCGGTCACTTTATTTTTCTTTTTACTGGCCTCAGATATATTTTCAATGAATAACAAGGTGCATTTGTATCAAAAAAATGATTTTTTGGTGCCCCAATGACAATTTATTCATGTTTGAAAAAATTCATATTGAGATATTAAGAAAAATGATCGATAATTGGGACATTCACCTTACTTAAAAAAAATTGCCAGGATTTTACTTACAATTTTTTACTAATTTTTTAAAATACAAGTGGTACATTATTTACTGCGTGTAATTTTATTTTACACTAATTTTAATCATGTCAAACTTTTTTTTTACAATATTAACTTTTTTCACACTGATTATTACCTCACGTGAATGGAAAAAGCTACAATCACGAAAGATAATATTTGTTTATCGTAAAAGAGGAGCAAGTTAATTTAATGTAATAAATTCAACAATTACAACAATGGCCTCTCAATTTCTCGTCAAGTTCAAGTGCAATTATTTTGGAAAAAAAAGTAACAGTCATTTAATTTGCGAAAACAGCAATTAAAAATCCTCACGTCTCTTCTCGCTGCCGTCGAGTGTCAATTAAGTATCGCCTGAGTGTGTCCAACAACGTCGCAGCCCTTCCTTTTTCACTTTCCCAAAGTGAATAAAACAGTAATCAAATCGAATTAGCGCATTTCTCGAAAAGCGACGCGCGACTCTCGCCCGGTGTTTGCGATGAACTCGAGTCCCCGAGCTAAGTGAGATAATTCGCAGAAAGGGATTCCCATTCTCATCCCTGCCCTTGGCATTTCTTTTTCCTCGCTGCACCGTCGCGTCGTCCCAACAGCTATACCTCTCAGCTGGAATTGAATTAACAAGCTGCCATTTGCATTATGTTTTACATCGCCATTAAACCTCACCGAATAAGTATTTTAATTGAAAATAATAATGATGACGCGCACGAAACAATAGTGAGTATAAGAATGATTCCTTCAAGAAAAAAAAAAGAAAAAAGAAACGTATAGAAAGCGTCTCGTACGTCCTCGGAAATACTCTGGTGAAATGCAGATATCACCAAAAGCTTTTAGCGTTTGACTTCCTTTACTGCGTTGTAATGTTTTAGCCGGACGGGGACTCGTGATGTTATTACGATAAGCTCTTTTGTATATCCTCGTTTCGAGCTAATAATTTCGCTGAGTTTTATAAAAATTTGATTAAATTAATAATCTCATGCAGACTTGAAAAAGTAATTCAATGGAACTAGTACATTAATAACTTTATTGCAATATTATCGCAACGGTCGATCAAAACTGTAAAGTCACGTGATTTTGTTTTTTTAAAGAGATAAGTCAAAACATGAAAATGTCCCATTCCCATTTATTCATGTACTTTATCTTCCTTCATTAAAAAAGTAGGTCATGGATATTCAAAAAGCTTTGATGTATGAAATCGTGTCATGGTATCTTATTTCAGAAAAATTTTCAAAAACTTTTGTGACCATTATTTTAAATTTCCAATCAATCTCCTGAAAAAAAAAAAAAACGTATAAACAAACAAAAAACAAAAACAAAAACAAAAAACAAAAACAAAAACAAAGTATACAAAAAGTAATCATTAACGGTACAAAAAATTAAGCTTTGCGAATTGGGTGTCAAAAAAGGCTATCATTTTGATTCCTGCATGTGTTTTCATCAGATTCTTCATCAGTAAATGTAAAAACGAGCAAAAATAATAAATCCTCAAATCAATACAAATATCTTTGCTACCCCAAACTTTACCATGAATAATTAAAAAATATTTACTGAATGATTTCTTGAAGTTTAATATTATAAAGTTCGTCGGATAGATAATCAAAAAATATTAGATACATTTTTTATTTTTTCACGTAAACAATAAATGACACTCCTAAACTTTTATCCACCGTAATATCTGAATAATTTTTTGTACATGTAAAAAAAAACAAAACAATATTAAGTTAAATCAAACATTTTTGATTGTCAGTCTGATAGACCAAATATAATTTTTCATGCAAGATTCCAATTGTAATCTATAAAAATATATCGTGAAAAATCCATCTGAAACATGAATAGATATTTTAAAGTACCAATGAAAATATTACAACTACATCATTAACTCTTTAAGAAAACATAACGCAAAACCAGAGCTATAGCGTAGTATTGTATGTTTGTTTGGAAATAATCAAAGTCCCTGTTGTTTTCGCTTTACATTTTTGTCGTTCATCAATAACCTGAAAAAAACCCACGTTTTTATCATCAACAAGACAAAAGTCTTTCGTTCTCCTCCAAGTCCCTCGTTCACGAACGCGTTGGCTTTAATAGCGAAAAGAACTTGTCGAAAGCAATTTGTTTACAAGGGGGTAAGAAGAGCGCGAGAGCAACACCAGCAGCGTCGACGGAATTAGTCAAGTTTCTCGCCAAGGCCGCTCCATAACTCATCTTCCGCTCGAAGTTTGACTCTCCTCCTGTACACGCGCCAGGGCTGATTTTAATATTGTTAATTTCATCCTCTTTACCTTGGCTCTTCTCTTGTTTATAGTATGAGTTGTATACCTGTAGCTACGCTCCTGTAACTCGACGCACAAATGATCAACTGTGCACACACTTTCTCGGGGTAATTTGTATATTGCTGCGCCAGATACGTATTTATGGATCCGTCGTTGTGCTGTTGCCGTTGATGATGAAATTCTTGATCGAACTTTCAAGATTTATTCGCTCGAAAGTTGCATTTTATCATTCGTCCTTTCAAAGATGAAATATTTGTGTATTATTATTTTTTTCTTTTTTTTTCTTTTTTATGAAATTTTTTTTTTTAATATAAATATAATTAATATTGCTATTTTATTATTGTTTTACTACTCGCTTGTACCGGTCGCACTTTAACCACAAGAGATGATAAAATACTTGAGTTTCAAAATAATTTATTTCTGTTTTATATAAAACCTTATTTATATTTATTTCTTTTTTTTTTCAATTGTAGCCATAATTAAGTTTGCTGTATTGTGCTTTTTTAACTTAAATATTTTAATATTTTAATTTACTGCTAATCAATTTTTGTCGTTAAAAACATTGGTAATGATTATCTCTGTAATATTAGAGAAGTCATAACCCGCTTAAAAAAATTAATTTAATTCTAGTTATTTACCATGTATTATTCGTTTTTTCAGAGATATTTTTTTGTCGTTAACTAAAAATAAATATACCTACAAAAATTTTGCATTTAAAAAAAATAAGATGATAAATTAATAATAAATTATTAAATTTTACCAAGTAAAAAAAAAAACAGCACACAACTATTACAGAGAATTGTAATAAAAAAATTAAAAAATTGTTGAAACCCTTGAAAAAAACGTGTACAAATTGATAGTTGTTTTCAAAGTAACTTAGAAAAATAAAAAAATTTGAAAAACCTAAACTTTACCGTGATCAAAAAATTAAGTATTAACTACGGTGTTTTTTTTATTGATTACGACTAGAAAAAATTCAAGACACTGCTAAAATTGAAACGTATTTAAAAAACAATAGTTTGGACGTAATTTTTCAAGACCAGCTATACAAAGGGCATTATATAAAACACATTTATTACAGCATCGTAGTGCAACACAAGATTTGTATGATCGATGTTTTGTCGACTAACATGATCTGGAATGCTTAAAATTTTCCACGTATGATTTCAACCAATCAAATAAATTATACATCGTTTTTATAAGAAATAAACATATTTCCAACACGTCCCGAACCATCGTAATTTAATATTCTGAAGACTGTGTATATTTTCATTCGTTGGTTCGCATGCATTTTCAAACAGCCAAAAGCCAAAAAAAAAAAAACCAACAAAGAGCGAATTTTCCAACTCAAAAAAAACCATCCATGCCCCGCTATACGTTTATAAACAAGGGACCCGCGCTTCCTCTGTAGGTCACACATCTCAGAAGCCAAGTTACAGGCCGAAGTCGACTCGACGCGAGAGAATATTCTTAAAGATTTACAAAACCGAGGGACGCGGCGGGTGTAACTTTATGAAACCCCGACAAACTCAGCAACGAGAACGAGATGGAGAAACAATCGCTTTTGGCAGAGTGAAATAAAAAGTAGGAAAAAACACGGGGAACAAAGGAGGGAAAGAAAGTGCAAGACAAACACAGAGAGCGCCGAGGAAGAAGAAAAGGGATCTGTTTGGGCGACTCAACGTCAGCCGCAGTCACTTCCATCAGACCCACTCGCGCACACACGCACAGGTACAACTAGAATTTCTTCGCGCACCCGCAAATAATGCGTTTCCCCGATCGCTTAGCCCCGGCAAGTTTGCTCGATCGAGCGGCAACTTATCGGCCATCGGCTTTATACATTTCCGGGTGCGGATATTATATGTATTTGGTTGCTTTTCAACTGTACGGAAGGGCTTAAAAAAAAAAAAAAAAAAAAAAAAAAAATCAGCAATTTCGCACGTAGCTCTCACCGGGGCGTGGACATCAAGGTGGGAGAAAAATCGCACGGCGGAAAATATTCACGGGAGGAGGTGCGAGCGGCGGCGTGTATATGTAGTGGCGGCATCTCGCATGCAGAGACGCGTCCATCCGTCGTTGGCGGGGATTTTTCGCCGCGGTAGCGATAAAACACTCGTTAAAACGAGCGACGCGTGCTCTCGACGGCCCGAGCATGTGGGAGCTGTGACGGATTAAAGCGACGCTCGCAATTAATGCCTCGTGGGGGGGGGGGAGGGGTCGCGTAGGTAAGCCTTTTTTTTTGTTTTATCGCGACCCGTCGAATCGTCCGTCTCTCTCGTTAGTGTTTTCCTTTTCTTCTCGGGCTTGTTTACGTATTAACGAGCGTACAGTGCTGCTGGGCGAAAAAAAAAAAAAATGAAAGTAAGCATGGCAAGGATCCTCGAGTCATCAATCATTCGGAGCTTTCTTTTTATCGCTCGGACGGGGGAAAAAAAGAAGCTGCGGAGCTTTTACGCGAGAGAGCCTTTTTTCCGACTAAAGTCATCTACTTCCGTTCTCCTCTTGCTTTGGAGTGTAGGCCTTTGAAGGCTCCTGCGCATATACTTATATGTTACAGTGCATTGCGGTGAATGAGAGAGAGGAATAAAAAAAAGTTTAATGCAGATGTTGGGAGTACGCGTGTACGTGCCGAGCTTTCAGGTATGCTGATTTTTTTTTTTTTTTTTGGTGGTGGCAGCCCGTTTTTTACGTGCGTGGACGAACTTTGACAAATATACGTGTGTGTGGAAGGGTATCAAAGGGAAAGAGGGAGGAATAATTGATCGCCAAGGTGTGCTTTGTGAGTTTTATCGATACCCCCGGGGGATATTAAATTTTTATTACTATCGTGTTGTTATGTTCTCATGAAGATATTTTATTAAGTGCATTCAAGATTTGGCGTAATTATTTTACGGATTTTACAACACCTGTATGTAATTTTTTTTTCTTTTTTTTTTTCTGAATATACTGTTCGTTATTTGTGCTAGAAAATTTTTGTTTTCGTCGCTTATCTATTATTTTAGAGCTTGATGGGTTGAAAAAATTTTTTTTAGTCATTCGACACTTTTTTCCTTTATAACTTTGTTTCTTTTCTAAAACGTAAGATATTATACTTACATGCTGTAAAAAATTTTTTTTTATTACTACTTACTTATATAATACAATAACCAAGTAAAAAAAAAGTGCCACACATGTATTCAGAAAATACAATTTATTGTAGAATATTGGAGCTAAAACCTTGTTTTTCTTTCAAAGTATGGATCTCCATATTTTTTTACTGTGGAAAAATGTTATGAATTACCGCGTTATCCGGAAAAATAAAATTAAAAACTCTATTATAAAAAATACGTGTAAAGTTTTTTCAAAAAGCATTTATGCCCAATTATGAGTACACAAGTTACTTTTTAGTTTTCCAAAAATTATTCATCGACAAAAATCAACAATCAGAGTACCCCTTCCACCACTATTAAATACAGTTCAAGAAGGTATATACATATTTAACGATACAACAAATTCGAGCGAGAGAACAAGGCATTAAACTAATTTACGTCGACGCTGATAGCAGCGGGGGGTCAACGAAAGGACATTTATTTGAACGATTTGCGATGGGTGTTGTATAGGTGGCGAAGAGGGAAACGGCCTTGTTTTCGCAGCGACACGCGTTTGGGGGTGAGGAGGGAGCCATTAATAGCCCGTGACCGCAAATGGCGATTCCGTTTTCGCATTTGTACATGGGAGCCGTACGAACTCGTTTGCAGCTCGATGACGGGGTTGAACGAGCGCTCGATTATATTTTCGATTTATGTTTATCACACGTGTGTGTGCACAGAGCGTATAGGTTAGGATGGCCACGTTAACAATGCTTTTAACTTCCATTCCTCTAGTCTTCTTGCAGAATAAACATTACCTATGGGGAAAACATTGTTTACTCCCTCATAATGTTATGTGATTCTCAAGTAAAATTATTTTTGTTGTTAACTTTTCGTTTATGTTGAGAAAAGTCGCGGTTTGGGAGAGGTTATGTAATCTCGTAAGTTAGTATCATCATTTTTCCCCATGTACTTAGCTGTTCCAAATTGTTGCACAACGTTTTACTTGACAGAGTTTTAAATTAAAAAATTGCCGCCGCAAAAACTAGACGCCGCAGTCTCATATACTACTAGAAAAATTAATCTAAATTTTTTAGGTGAAAAAGAAATCGTCAAGTAAATGTTTGACGTAATTGATCAAGTCACTAAAATCTTTATGCGAATGTAAGTAATCTTTCTTAAAAAAAAAGTATTGTTCATTAAATAATTTTTATCTCATGATTAAGGTTAGTTGACAATTATTTACACATTTTTCAGGAAAGAAAGATTTTTTAAATAGACAAACATGCTATTAATTTTGACACGTTAGTGTGACAAATAACCAAAATTAGCCCAATCTTGGGTAACAATGACTAGTTTAAGCAGCTTAGCTATAAAAATAATAACACACATCTCTTGATTCTAATGAACTTTTTTTAAAGCATCTATAGTTGGAAAATTGTAATTAACGGCATCTCAACACGATACAAATCAAATTTCTATACTCGATACCAATGAATGAAAACGATACCTTCAAATATCAAAATTCAATGTCGGAAATCACTAATTGATACGAAATTCAAAACCGATGTTGAATCACAGCATATACAATAATGTTAAACCAAATAATACATGGATACACGATCCTCCGAAACAACAGTAGGGTCATCTAGATAATGTAACGAAAGGGCGCACGTTGGCAAAAAAAAAAAAATAAATAAATAAACAAAGGGACCACAGCACAAACACGAAAATTACCGGTGTTATAATTACGCGAGATTTTAAATTCTCGTCCGACGTCCGAGGGAGCCCGGAAGGATGAGCGGGGGTAACGGAAGGAAGGGCGGGCTCGCATATTTAGCAAAGAGAACGCCCATACGCGAGTTCATTACGGATGCGAAATTAAGATTTTTTGCGTGCCCTGGGTATACGAGTGGGTTGGTTTTTTTTTCCCACTCCCTCCCTGTCTCGTTGCGTTAATGAAAAATACCGTCATAGCGGATGCCCGCAGTGCACCACTCGTGGGAGTCCGCATAAATTGTCCGGCTTTTTTAACGTGCAATCAGCAATCTGATGCATCGGCCCGCGTGCTCGCGAGGTCAAATTGTTAAATCGAGAGGCTGCGCGGCTTTTGTTGCGGAATTTGGGTACGAGCACTCTTTTTTTTTTTTTTGTTAATCGATTGCTCCCGGCGTTTTGTAAGTGCGTATTGAATCACAAAATATGTAACAATGGGCCCCTGTGATTTCCATAAAATTTTCGGTCACCAGATGCTGTTTTGATGAAAATTTAATTTTCGTGATAATTAACGCGTATCTCGCATCGAGTCAGGTATCACTGCTAATTTGACGTGTTTCGATGTTCAATCGGATTTGGAAATAAATTACCTGTATGGAACTTGATATTAATACACGATAAAATAATCAGCCATGCGTGCATTATTTTAATGACGATTGAATTTGAAATCAAAGTTCTCTTATTTTTTTTTTATTTATCAACTTTTACTCGATTTATTGTAATATCAACAATCTGCCGCTTGTAAGTATACTTAACACAACTTTTTCTAGCAAAAACAATGGATTATATTTAAAAAAAGAACAAAATTTGTGTAATGAAATTTTTTTTTTCAAACATGGCTTATGATAAAATATCTTCTCTAAAAATATACACCGTACCATTCTGTTGAGCATTGTTTTATAAGTATGGTAATGGAAAATAAGGAATTGAAACAAAACAACATAAAAATAGTTGTGCTAAAGCTTGTGAAACCATCGGTATCGATCTACACGCCCTTAGAGGATCAGAGACATTCGCCAGTACAGAACAAACGATGAAATTGGCTTGCAAAATCTGTGAAGGATCGTCGTGTTTCGCGTATACAAATATACAGATCGAAATACTGTACGTATCGCGTTTCCATATATATAAAACGCGAATCTTATACTTCAGCGCCTCCGGCTTCAAGCGTTTGCCGCAATTCTCGAGTAGTGGAACTAGAGAGCATCGCGATCTAAGCCAATAAAAAGCTTTTGTCCGAGCTTGCGGAAGTATAAAAAAAAAAAATAGAATCGCTGTACTGTATTTTCAAAATTCAACCTTTATTCGCATCCCAGAGGTATGTGCGAGCGCCTGTATAGGTGGTGGCAAGGCGGACAGCCGCGTATAATGGATCGCTTCAATTTACTCGTCCTCGAGTCTTCTTTCCTTCCTCCCCTGTACGTGTATACACAAGCCTGTCAAGGAAAAAAAAAAAAAAAAAAAAAAAAAGTTGAAGAAAAAGAAATCCGGGCCACACACACACTCTTCTGCGTTTGCCTCGCGTTTCGCGACGCCCGTGTGTTTGTTGGTACACACCCCCACATACACACGGCTGCTGCTGGCTGTTCTCTGTTATACTACTTTTTCTCTGTTCGTGGCTCGGTGTTATTGACTCCTTTGTCTCACGCGAGCTCTACTGTGCTTCCGTGGAGTAACTCATCAAGTGAACATCCAAAGTTTCGAGTGTACAAAATTATTTGTCCGCGTGCAGTTACCCGCATTTTAACAATCAGTGTAGCTAAATGAATACTTGAGCTTTCCTCCTACCTTATATCGAGAAAAAACAATTTTTTTCATGTCCTGAAATAAAAAAAAAATGTTTATGAAAAATCAGCTATTACACGTTGTAAATATATTTTTTTCTCAAATGAAAAGTGCATCAGTTCTACCTTACTTGCAAAATTATAGGTTTCTTTTTGGAAATAGAGGAACTCTTATATTCCGCCTATTTCATAAGTTCAAAAGTTAAGAATGAGATGTAGTTTTTAAGTTATGCATGAAATACGCAACTTTTCATTATAATTTTGTTAAAACTCTACTATTTTGATATTACAGATACCCTACTCGTTCTAATCGTGTATGTGGAAGGGGTGAGACGATCGACCTGCACCATCAACGCATATGTAGGTAAGTGATTAATGTACATCCATATGACATTCAATGATTGATGTGGAATTAACATAAACTATGATATTTTGAGATTATTGTTGGGAGTAAAATTGGTCCTTGAAAAAAATAGCACTGAGGCACCAAAATATTGCTCATTTGTCAAATCTGCCAATCCCAATTGACTTGCCGAGCAAATACTTATCATTTCCTCGGTATGTTACTTTAGGTATCATACCTACCCACCACTGCAAATATCACGCATTCCTATTTGAAGTAACACAAAAAGAAACAAGAAGAAACTCTACCCTTATGTAGGCAAAGGAAAATAGCGCAAGTGAAATTAGCCTTTTTCCTCCGGTCGAATTCGAGCAAAGCTCTCTGCCGAACTTTAGCGTAAGAATGTGGGCTCATGCAGGGTTGGCTGAAACGCCGCTTACATGCGGGAGCCGGTAGTGGAAGTTTCTCCACCCATGCGTAAAAGTGTGTATCGGTACGTGAGCGTGTGCACTCCGAGTTGCGATAATTAGTTTATGCGAACTGTTCGTTTGCTCTTTTACCCTCTACGTATACCACTTTGCTCTCGTATCGGCCAACTATACTGTACGAGAAGCGTCAAGATTAAAGGTACATAAATACTCACGTGCTATTTTTCATGTACCTTACGCAACATACAAATAAAACAAAAAAAAGGTCATTAACGAGAATAACACTGGCAAAACGCTCGGTAAACTTAGGTAGAAAATTACGCTCTCTCTCGGACAACGACAACTAAGAACATTCGTCACTAGTCACCCTAAAAATCGTCGCTTTCACCGTACCCCTGTACGCAAAGAGAAAGAGAGAGTCACAACTATCATCTGTACATTTACATACGCGTATATATATATAGCTGCGACGTCGCTTTTCCAGACCGGCGAGCCTGCCCGTCGCCGGCATCGTCCTTTACATGCATAATTCTCGCCGGATGCGTCGTCGTCGTCGTCGTCACCTCATCCGCCTATGCTAATTGCGTGTAACGTAATCTCGACTTTTCAAAGTTTCCATCTACGTATACACACACACACACACACACACACACACGCACACCACCGATGGAAATTCATAGTCGTTATTACCATCTTCCTCTCCCGAGGCCATCAAGCCCTCTCCTTCGTTGTTGGTCACGTAAATGCATTATTAATCAGCCAGTGTGTCGTCGGGTGTATCCCAGCCGCGATTGATCCCGCAGGTCATCGTCAAACAGAGTCCAGATACCTATACATATAGGACAACCACACGCGCCGTTGATTCAATCAATCTCTGGGTCCCCTCATTGGGCGCCAACGCAAACTTTTCTTTCGTTTGGAATATCCTATTTCCGCGAAACGGGGAAAAAAAGGGCTAAGCCTCCATCTGTCATTATACGTTGTGGCCCAACAAGCATCGCGTGTGTACTAATGCCCCCACCTTCCAAACGGTGTACCCAAAACATTTCGCGGTATAAATAGCTCGGCCACGAGAGTCCTGGGCGCATGCCACCCTTCCCGCCGAACCCCTCGTCTAATCAATGAGATTGGAACGCGCGTGCAGTGTGCCCACCTCACGTTGCCAACGGCATACCTCTCGTTCATTGGCGTCGTCGTCACTGTCGTCTGCTGTAGCTGGACCCGGCCAAAGTGTCGCAAGAGAGCCGCTAGCCATTTCCTGGCAAATTGCATTTCCTTTAACCGCAATCGCTCGTTATACTCCCTCCCTTCCCCTTTTGCTCCTGTGAAAGAAGGGATTAGGTATATAGGGAGAATCGGAACACGGGCTAAAATGCGCATACGTGCCCGTACCCTCGGAAATTCCCTTCGCTCTGAGTTACGGCTATGGTTGTGTGTGGCCGGGACTTTTTTTTACCGAAGGTACGGGGTTGAGGGGAGGGCTTTTATGGTTATCGGTTCGTGTGCGGGGATTGATTGAGAGGTTTTCGAGGATTTGAAGGGTTATTTTTTGCTATTAGGGTTACCATGGAGTTTTCTGTTTATGAAAATATGTGCTGGGATGGGAATGGTGACTTGGTTTACGTTCACACAATTTTACCTTTTTGAAAGTAAGGAAGAAACTTACGACTAAAAGTACGTTCCGATAGGTTAGGTTTGGAGAATCATAGCCAAGTCTATTATAAAGGGAAGAGTGTTTCTATGGACATTTCTTAGATCCTTATATTAAGCAATACCTTTCTGTTATTGATAATAGTATTATTCGGAGAACATTTTTTTTCAAGATGGGGAATTCAATATGGCCGACACATTGGTTCAGCCATATTGAAAAGTCTGTCCTCGTAATCGAGATTAGCGATTATCGACCAGGAGATTTGATTCTTAAGAGAATCCCGACGAATACCACACATCTGAGGTTAGGTTGTAAAAATCCAGCATTTCGATGGAAATCTGTTACTAAATCCTTACACATTTTTTCAGTGCAAGTATATTATATTACTATCACATCCCTATGTCAGATGTTTTTGAAGTCGCACATCGTGAAACTGGAATCAGAATTGAGAATCTAACATGGAGGATCCAACATGGCCTACACATTGGCTCCACCATTTTGAATTTAAAAAGTTCGTCCTCGAAATTGTGATAAGCGATCATTAACCACAAGAGCTTTTTTTAAGTGATCCTAGCACCTTTGGTCCAAAAAAGGGGGTTAAGGAACAATTGCGCATGCATGAGTTGCGTGTACACTGGTATATATTTGCATTTCAAATGAGCGACCCAGCAGAGACGACAACCAAGACAAACGAGCATTCGATCGATCCAGTCGACTGGGTCCTGATGATTTTTTTTTTTTTTCACAACTCTCTCTCACCTCGTCTGAAACGAAATTTTAATTCACCGATCTCAAACTAACGCAGATAAAAAAAACGCCGAAAAAATCCGATTAAAACAGCACAAGTACAGCTCCAGAAGCTTTTGTTACCGTGGGTCAGCGCTAATTTATCGCCACAGCCAATGCAACAGAAACTTCGTATGGGGAAATGGAGAGGGACGTTTTTCAGCGTTAAAAAATATCGATACTAATATCGTTCAAGTGTAAGTACACCTCGCTCCGTTGCAGTTGTTCCTAATTGGAAAAGTGCTCTTTGCTCTCTCTCTCTCTCTCTTCGTAACGCATCGCACGATCGTGGTATGGGCTGCACTTATGGTACGACGTATTATGTTTTACGACGACGTGACGGAAATTCCGTACAGGGTCTTTGCGACGTTTGTACCTCTGCGATCTTTTGTAGTAATAACCGATCGGTAATAGTGTTGTTGACAATTTATCGAACGAACGCAAGTAAAAAATATCTAGGAAAAAAAATACGATCAAACAAGCACCATGTAGCTGTGAGATTACCTATATGTTTTTCTCTTATACTCACAATATGGATGCGCATGAGGAAAAGAAGACGTGTTAAGAAAAGTAGGGTATCAAAGGCAACAACATTTACTGCTGGAATTTAATGCTTCGAGCAATGCTGTGTATATATGTACTTACACTTGTAATAGCCAGTGGGAGTATACATACACAACAAGGTTTTGTACAGGACTTTTTACGTCTTGCTTTAACGCACGTGCTACTACCGTTTAACAGCACGAGAGTCGTGAATCGCGAAGAAATGGAGCGAGGGATCATACCGGACGTTTTCTTTTTTACGTTTGATGCTCTCGGTGTGATGGCGCTCGTTCGCGCAATAAGATGGTGATGAAGGAAGGAGGGGAATAATAATAATTGCTTGCACGTATACTTCTTTTTTTTTTCCTTACTTAGCGTGTAATAGAATTTTCAAACTTTATTGCCGAAAAATGTCTCAACAGATGATGGTAGGTAAATTATCATAGGTACGCTTTTCTTAACAAAATTACAAGGAATTATAGGATAACTTTTCCTATTTCAATGTATACACTTACAACGGCACCATCGAGCGTTAGATACACACGTGTATATTACGTGTGTATATTTTTTGTATATAATCTTTATTTGTTTCGTAATCAAAAAAAAATAGTCATCTCAATATATAAACGTAAAATCGATGCGCACTTGCTAGTAAAATTATGCTCTTTTATTACAACGACGTAAATATCTCCGTCTATCCTTTTGTTGACAAAAATAGACAACAATAACAATAGTGGTTATCAATACAGGTTACTACGATTTTTTTGTGTTTTCTTACTTTTATTATTGCTAAAGTTTCATAAGTGAAGATCAAAGAAATTCTCATCTCGTCCCTAATTATGGTATACAATAGTTTACAGCACCTCGGAAGGTGGCATACATCTACACGCAAACATCCACACGATCGTCAACAATATTGCTTAACAATGTTTTTTTTCGCAACAATAGCAGTAACAATACTAATATTAATAATAGTAATAATGATAGTAATAGTGCTAATAATGAAAATTACACTCTTTATCTCGTATGGACGAAGATTACATCTAAAAGTAGCATCTGAGAGGAGGTACACGCGCCACGGTATGAAAATAATATCGCACGTGTACCTCCTTCATTTCGTTGGCGCCTTTATTCATCGTAATATTGCATCATAATATATATATATATATATATATATATATATATATATATATATATATATATATATATATATTTATATAATTATATCAACGCGCTCGAGTATGTCACGACCAGCGTTCCGTCGAGCTGATACATCCAATACATATTTTCTCCTCTTATTTCATTTTCTTATGTAATTAAATTTATATATTAATAATAATAATGATGATGATAATAATAATAATAATAATAATAATAATAATAATAGTAACAAATTATTTATCATAGTCGTTTATTCGATCTGTCATCGATCAATTGCTTCTTTATTTTTTATAATATTGTCCTTTGTTCGTTCACTTATCTGGTACATACGCGAGCACCGCATAACTCGCAAAATTTTCACCGGAAGACCATACGTATATTATATCCACGTAAACACAAGTCAAAAGGCACTTTGATACACTTTGCACTTTAATATTTTTTTTAAACTTTTGCATGTAGTATAGTCGGACGCATCACGTCCCGACGCAACCTGCGGCGAATCAGACTCCGATTGTCCACGCGAAACAAAAGGTACTGTTTACACGCTGCGCCCTGAATTCCCTTGCTCTAAAAACTGCGCGATGGCAAAAGTTTTTTTCTTTTCTTTTTTTTTTTCTTTCTTTCCCTCCTAACAACAGCTGATTCGGAAAAATTTTTCAGGGCCCTTACTTCCCGAGAAAATAATGACCATGATTTTACGTTTTAAAGGTGACACCGAACTGACACCGAAAAATCCGAGAAAAGCCGTGGTGGTGACGGACAACGAGACCAACCACCGGATATCACACGCGAGAATGCCAATACGATGACGTGTTGAGGGGACGCTAACGAAAAGGGGGAAGGTATTTTCCTCTCTCGGTCAAAGGTGCAATCGGAAGCCCTCCGGGAATCCCTTTGGGCTGTTATTGGCCGCGCGTGTCTTCGTCCTGTGCGTTTGACCGCCACAAAGGAGCTGCTGCAATACCACTAGTGTCACTACGCAGCGTCTTGAGCAGGGAAATTAATTTTGGATGATCGGCGGGAGTCACGTGATATGCCTCGTAGCTTTATGTCTCTTCCCTTACATGTGCATATTTTTTAAAAGGGTTAAGGGATACTTTCCAATCTTCTCTTATTCCCTGTTGTGCTATAAACATGCTCTTCATGGAAAACGAATGAACAAGAGTGGAGCAGTATGTAGGTGGGGGCTACGCAACGATGTCCATGTCGGAGGACGAGTTAGAGGTTGTGGGCGCCAGGCTGCCGAGGGTGTCCTCGTCGGGAGCCAAGTGGTGGTGGCAGGGCGGGCTGAGGGGCGGTAGGTGAGGCGACGACAGCATAGGGTCGCCGCCGTGCACGGGTCCGGCAGTGTCGTCCTCCATGAGATCCTCGAGTTGGGACATGCTCAGGGCGCCGGTGCTTGCGTCCTCCGTCACTATGTCCGGCAGTTGGAACATCAGCTGCGACAGTGTGCTCTGGAGCGCCGATTGCCGCGTTTTTTGGAGCTGCAAAATTTTTTCATATTTTTGGGTTGGATTTTCGTTTTGTGTTGGTATAATGGCGCAGCGATTCATTTAATGCTTTCATTGACAATTTTTGTTTTAGGATTGGACCGGTAGTGTTATTGTTGAATCTGTTTGTTACCAATTCATAAATCGAGTGTTTGCTAGTAGATTGTGTAGACTAGGATACGGATACTTTTTTAATTTTATTGTAATTTGTTTTTTTTTTTTTATTGTAATTTGACTTCATTGCAATATTTTTTCAAATTTGTTGTAATTTGTTTTTGTTTTTTTTTTTAAATCCAATACCACCAATAGTGCTGAAATAGTATATTATGACACTAGGGTAGAAAGTGCCACTTCCCGCCTGCCGAGGACTTTCGACCCAAGGGTTGAAGGATGCAAAGTGAGATCGTATTTTGTCTGGTGAATGATTAATTTAATAAAAGTGTAACTACAGGATTAAAAATGTACAAATATTCATTCCACGTCTATTTAATGTACAAAATGCTTATTTTTCTAGATAGATTAGAATTGTTTGAGATAAGGCAGGATTCATTGTTAATAAACAAAGGTTCGCATCAAAGGTTGTCTGGGGTCCAAAGGGCGAAGCCCCCGGAGGCAAGGGGCGCAGCCCCCCCCCCCACTTCAAAAAACTAAATGATCGTTCAAAAAAAAAAAAAAAAAATTATAACCATTTCCCGAACAAAAAAAAATAAACTTTATAGAATGAGAGTATCAGTATCAAAAAATGATTATCAGAGAACAACATTGTCATGGGCTCTGCCCTCTAATAGCTACGAGACATAACTGTATAAAATTGTAGTTACTTTCTAAATTTATGATTGAGTGTATATAATTATACATGAAAGTTAGAAAAAATATTAAAAGTTAGATGCCTGATCTAAAGCTCTCGATACTCCCTCATTAAAATATTTAATTTTTTTGTAACAAATTTTATACAAAATACATAATAGAATTTCATACAATAATCAGGTTTTATTTTAAAGATGTACAAAGAAAGATATTTGAAAGATGTTGACCTGTGACAATAAAATATCCGAAAATGAAGCTATACTTGCCATACGTATTTTTGTTTCAGATTATTTCTATTATTATACTCTATACTTTCGCAATAATTTTAGTCTCCATGTTCACTCATGTCAACATAAAAAAAAAAATTAAAAAAAAAAACTGACCGTACCCTGAAATAATGTGATACTTGAACGACTTTTTCTGTAGTACTGACAAATCAAAAAATTTCTCAGATAAATTCACAAACGCGAAAAATACGTGCTAAGAATTCACTGATTCGTTGCGAAGAGACGCAAAAATTTCAAATTTTCCATCTCCCTGACGACTGAGAGCGCTATCAGTATATCACTTCGTTTCATAGTACACAGAACACGCATATACGGAGCGAACAATACCTCAAACTCGTGTACATCCCCGCTCCAGAATTTTATTTTTCAAACGCGCGCGCTTACATAACCAAGCACCGTCAAAACCATAAGTATATCATCTGCGTGGCTCATCGTGTCTTTATTACGTAAAAAAAAGTGTACGTATACAAAGACCGCATAAGTAATCGTCCGATCACACGCGGGGCCCTTCATGAAAAGAAAAAAAAATAGGAAAACCCGAGGAAGTCGGCAATCGCGGTGTGCGTCCTTGGCTCTCCGAGAGCATTTTATATCCCACGACCTCCCCCCGATAGCATCGCGAACGGAAAGGAAGAGACTACTCCCCGTGCCCGTATCCGCTGCTGCCCGACTCGTCGAAAACTCTCGCGGTGCAGCTATTAAGATCAAGATCGGATCGTTTAATTGCTCGAGGACGCCGGTCTCTCTCTTTTTTTTTTTTTTTTTTTATGCGTAAGTAAGTACATCTGCTTGGCCGAACATTTTTTTTCGTTTACGAATTTGCTTTCGCTCGCTTCATTAGGTCGAAAAGGTGGCGTTTTGACGTTGACAAATCAGCTCGTGATTAAATACACAGTCACAAGCAATGACCTATTATCGCGCAGTTTGGTTTTTTTAATCGCCGCTAATCATGAAAAAATATATATTGTAAACGTAACGTGTCGAAAGGAGACAAGAGCGTATCAATAAAAGTCCGCAATTCGCCCCACGTTGATGGCACTGCCCTCGCGATATTTTTGGAAACCATTGTGAAGTATACACGCGAGATTGCGAAAGATAAACATCATAAAAAAACTTTAATGGTGTGTTTCTGTAAAAAAAAAAAAAATAAAATAAACAAATAAAACAAAAATCACCGTGTCTATGCGTTATATTTTGCGTACACACACACACACACGGTATCGTGCCCGGCTTACAGGTGTAATAATTTAAACGCGAGCGCGTCTTTCTGCTTTTATCAATGTCGTGAATTTTTTACGGCTTCCAGCGTCGTTGTCTGCGATAACAGCGTTACATAAGTTGGGTAAAACTGGGTTGTCTTTTTTTCCACGATTTCGTTGTTTGTACATCACCTGTAAATACTGCTCTATTACGTCGCAGTGTCAAAAAAAAAAAAACAAGCCGTTTCGGGCTAAGCCCGCGCAAACAGCTTTGGGCGCGAAAGTTTCGCAAACACGACCTGAAATTTCGCTCGACTTTGTAAATACCCTAAAAAAAAAAAAAACATTTTTTCCACTCCTGCAATATGTATTCAGCAACAAAAAAGAAAAAAAAATGCAGAAGAAGATATTACGAAACGCGAGCGGGATCTAAGATGCGCTTCCTGCGATTATTCGCGGTAATTTTTATTCCATTTTCCGTTCGTTTTTCCGTTTCCGAAAAAAAAAAAAAAAAAAAAAAAAGGAAAAACAAGATCCTCACCTTCCGTTGCTCGTGCCTGCTCTTAGCGTACGAATTGAGAAGGCCAGCTGAGGAGGAGCCCCAGGTGATATCCGTGACGGGGAGCCCGTGGGCTTTGGCTTGGAGCTCGAGTTCCTGGATACGCAGCAGGAGTCGGCGATTCTGGTGCTCTATCTGTTTGTGCCTCAGTTCGTTCTGCTTCATGCGCGAAAGCTCGTTCTTCAGCAGCTTTATGTACTCCACCGAGGATTTCAGGATCGTGCCCTTGTTCGGCCTCACGTCCCTTACGATCTCGTAGTAGCTGTGAATTTTTTGATTATCAGTCGTTTTAGCACTCGATCGGTAAAATAGAAATCCATTCTATCGATATATGGTATTTTTAAAGTCTTTCTTAGTACTTATTCAAGTTTTCGTTAATATACTTGGTCTGAGACTTTGCCAAATGATAGATTTAATACTAGTCTGAGTTATTTTAGTTTGCGTTTTGAGAAATATTTTCAAACAACCTTGATGTAACAAAAAAAATTGTATCGATAAGGTAGATTTATGTTAAACAAGGGTACAATACAGTTCCTGAAAGACACCTGAACTGAGATATGACTATTTTTGCCAATAATTATTAGTGATATCACGTAAAACATTATGATCTTTAATGACAGACCCGACAGACAGATCTCAATTAAGGTCGAGTATGTAGGTACATCGGGAAATTCCCTGTGGTTTCTCGTACTGCATATGATAATTTCATAGGACGATTATTTTCTGCACATTTGCATCAAATTCACCTAAAATTCCTCAGTTATAATTTTGAAACTGCTCAACCACGCGATGATTTTTTTCATTGCACACGAGAACAAATAAAAAAATTAGCTATCTATCATCTCCTCTTGCGAAATCACGCGCAATTGGTATTTATTACAAAAATTCCTTTTTTTTATTTTTTTTTCTCTCAAATCACAAGCATTTCCGAGTAATTACACATCTCCCAGAGTTTTTCTCCGGCGCGCCGGTGTGGAAACACGAATACTCAGAAGCACCGTAACCGGACAAAGTCGGTGATTACATTATACACTTAATAATCTCCTCTCGGCCAATGATACCCCTCTGACTCTTTTCGATACTTGGGGACTCTCTTTCATGCAAATACGCGCTAATCCAATGAGAACAAATGATTCTTTCCGCTCATTGCCATTTTGCTAAAGCCCATCCCCCCCCCACCCATTGAAACTTTTAATCCCCCTCTTTTTTTCGCTGTGGCCCACATTCTCCATGCGTTTTGACATTTAACTTTGCGCGATGGAAAAAAAAGTAATAATCATATCTTATCTCCTACATTCGTCTGATAAATAAATGTTTTTCACTATTGCCTTGCTCATCCAAGCTCGCGCGCGCGATATATCTCCCGATTATGCAATCCTCAAGCGCATACACGGGTAAACTAGTCAATCGACTCGATAAGTTGAAATACATCGAAGAAGCGGGAGAGAGAGAGAAAAAGGCTGATCGATACCGATGAGATTCCTAATCTGCGCCGATATATATACGTCTGTATATCATCGATCGGGTCGCTACTGCAGCGGAAAAAGCCATTAAAATACTCGACGCGTGCCATCATCAGAATTCGATCATTTATAAGGCGGATCGGAAAAATTTCCCAGCTAACCGACGCCTCTTTCGCGCGTTACTGTACACCCACGTGTATTTGTCGAGTCGGGCAAGGGGGATGGGGGAGGAGAATCTCGCGCCCGGAATTTCCATAACACGTCCCGCTTCTTTTGGCTTTCTTTTTCCACGCCCCTCCTTCTCGGTGGGTGTATATATTTTTCCCCGGGATTTTTCGACGTTATAATATCTTTTCCCTCTCTCGCGGATCCGAAAAATCCCGGCAAAGGCAGCAGGGAATCAAACTTTTTTTCCCCAGCCCGTATCTTCCCTGCCGCCTGTGTGCATTTGTATGGATATTTCTGCGAACTTTTCCGGAGAAAAACAATAAATCCCTCCTTCCCCTTGGCTTCTGTATTTTTATTTATAAATAATGCATTGGATAATGATGCGTCGGGAAGTTGAGAGCTCTTTTTTTTTCATTTTACTACACGGAAAAAGTTGATTAATAGCGCACTCAATCGGTTAATTGCTCTTAAGAAAAATCTTTAAGACTCAGATGGACTATATACATTGCTACGGAGTTGATGCGAAAAGTTTCGTCAAAGTTTGATTATCCTCGGGAGCTTTGTGCGTGTGCGAAAAAAGTATATTTTCCTGTCTCGAAAAATTGAGTGTTACGTAACTAAAGACTTTTTTTCCGTTTTGTCATTGGTCAATACTACTCATGTGGTTAGTGGTGTTTTTTAAAAATCAATTGCATTAAATTAAAGTAATATTTGATATTTTAAATAAAATGAGTTGACAAAATGTAGAAGTGATCTCGAGCGATGCCATTGGATTTGTTTGCTCGTTAGAAAGTAGATGAAAAATTTTATTTTATTGAAGTGACTATTAAATTGAATTACTAATTTTTACTTTGAAAATGGCCTTAAAAAACTTAATTAATATACTTGATGTCAACAAATCAACTGTTAAGTTGTTTATTAAGAAAAACAATAAGCAAAAAAATGTCAACAAAATTTTGTTTTCTTGAAATACTGTGAACATTGAAAATTATATTACGTAAGTAATTGTAAATATTATCACAATAATTTAAATCGTGCGAAGCGCGTTTACAATGACTATTAAAAAAAAAAGCTACGAATAATGCCAATTTATTAGCGATTAAAATGAGTATACAGTTTGTGTATACCAATACAAAACAATAATAATACATGGTCACTTTAAATACTTGATTGATTGATTCATGATTGTGTATTATTGTTAGTGAGCACAAATATGACCACTGATGGAAATGCACACGGTATACAATAACACAAAAATTTTTGGCGGTCTAAATAAACGTTTGTACGAAAAAAAAAAAAAAAAAATTTATTTTATGTACACAAATATTTATTAAAATCAATCAAATACTACGTTATAAAGAGATTATTTATTTGTTTCAAGTGAACATTCATTTATTTTAATAAATGTTTATTTTGTTCAAATATAATATATGTTTGTTTGTATTGGTATAAACGTTTATTTGGATTGACAAATTTTTTTTTCAGTGCATGCACTCGAGAAAGAATGAGATTTATAAAATCAAACGTAACGTTATTTAATTGATGAGAGATTGACGTAAAAAGTGAAAATAAAATTCAAAGATCATTCACCTCTTGTATAAATCTTGATAGCACATATATGAAGATCGAATCGTACAATCCTGAAGACGGAAAGAAAAAAAAACCACACGCAACAATTACCAGCCCTTTGGAAAAAAAAACTTTGCGAACCGATTCAATGTCGTTCGAGCTGGGATAATAACCCGACCAACAGCCAATAGGAAAATCCGAACCCTCCGTATATATACAATAGAAGGGGGGGGGGAAGCAAAGTCTCCCCAGGCGATTAATCAGAATTTCCGGGCGCGAAAGCTTTCTCCCTCGTCGCGCCCACCGTCTCTTGATTATTAAACACTCTGTAGCAATTTCCAGCCCCCCCTAACTCCCCCCAAAGTTCGACGAATCGCTCGATTCCGTGAAAAGACGCGAATTGATATACCCCCAGACTGCAGTCGAGATAACGCCCCCCCCCCTACTCGCGTGAATTAATCGAACTCGTGCTCCGCCACGAGAGTGTAAATCATCACGGAACACTTTCAATTGTTATACCATCTGTTTCTCAAAACGCTCTGCATTTATATAATATCCAAAGAGAGGCGTGGTACCATCTTGTAATATGTGTATACATATAAACAGTGAAGACGTTGACAAATGAATTAGGAGCCGCAACGGCGGATTGATAAATAGCCCGGGCTCCTCCCCCCTTGTATATATTTTATTCGGCCCCCCTTTTCCCCCCACGCGTTTCTTCAGGGAAAAGGTTTGGTTGTATGTATACGGTGCTCAAATTGCACCTATGGTCCGCGCGGACGATAATGCATGGAGGTGGTGCCTGACTTTGAGCCTCGATCGCGGGGTTTGATTTATCGTCCATAACCTTTTTGACGGACAGCCGCTGCATAAGTGGATTGTTCGCACGGGAGCCAGGTGAAAGGGGTTTGGGGGGAAGAGTTGGGGTTTTTTTTTTTTATTTCGGTGAGGTAATCGATGTCTCTTTTAAAGTTTGTTTAAAGGTATAGTTTCATCCAATCCGTGTGCATATCGTGACTTAAAGGGTTACAAACTTGATGTTTTGTTTATGTTTTACATTTATTTTCATTGAAATGCACCACAAAATGCCACGATTTTTTTACTAGAAACTACGATTTATCAATTCATACATTTTTTTTTTATAATGAGAAAATATTGAAAAAAATATGAGGTGATTCTCGATACTTTGATAAATATGTTTCCAAAGTTTTACAGTGGTTTGTGTATTTTCTGACTTTTGACCATCTTTAATGCGTTTCACACTGTAATTAGATGTTGCAAAATTATTAACCAAGTCCAGTTTTTTTTTCTCCAACAAAATCTCTACGAATTGAGTAGTTTTAATATGGTAAAAAAAAAAAAAAAAAAAAAAAAATACAAATTTTTTAAGGAAATCACGCCTGGATACTTTTTAAATATTTTGTCTAGCAGCTATTACAGCCCAATTTGATTGTGAGATACAGATGCTCTTTATTCGAGCCCAGATTCAATTTCCGGTCTATTTTGGTTGTAGGAATCCACAATGTATAAATATTGGCGAATAATAAAAATTAAGGATTAGGGATTAAGGATCCTTAGATAGTCTTTTTAGGATCAACGCCCTCCATACAGAGAGGTAGTAGAAAAAAATTTAATAAAAAACAAATTGTAAATATGTAGTAGTTGGAGAAAAAAAAATAAGCTAGGGTTTACTAAAACCGGATTTTAGTTAGAAGTTTTTTTTATTACGAGAAATGTTAACTTTTTTTTTTTTATTCAACCGAATACCTCATGCTCAGTCGAAATACCACAACAGAGTGTGAGTAATAACGCGAAAACGTGCACCGACTGCGTTTTCCCTAATTAAAAATACCAACTTTGTTTTCAAACCTCACACTCTGAGTCATCGCTCGAAACGAATATTAACACTCGCCATAACAATCCAGAAAAAAAAGATGCACCGTGACTAAGACAAAAAAGAAAACAATCGAAAATACACTATACCGGAGCCGTCGACCCGACGACAAATACGCCGAAAATGTGTCGACCCATCGCACAACGAACAAGTACTCGATCGTTATTCCCAATGCATGACCGGTGATGTGCCCATTTTTTTCACCGCTTTGTCCTTCGCGCTCGCTAATCGCCGGCTCGACAAAATGAAAAATAAAAAAAAAACGAGAGAATCGCAGTTTTTCAAGACGCCGTTCGTTAGCGCCGACTGTCTGTTTCATTTTCGCTTTTGTACCCTCCCCCTCCCTCTGTACTTTGCTATTGTATACGCCGACGTTTCCTCGTTTTCCATTCACGTCTACAAAAGTGGTTGTATACCAAACTCTTTGGCGTCACAATTCCCTGCCTTGTTGTATGTTTCCCATTGTTTTTTTTTTTTTTTTTTTGTTTACCAATAAAAGGACTCTTTCTTTTTTTTTCTTTTATGAAACACGTGTGTGGCTAATTATTTGTAATGACACAGTTGTCTGATAAAAAGGACCATTTTCACAAAGGGTAATACCAAAAAAATAAAATAAAAGGGGGCAGGAATCAGAGAGAAAAGTGCGGAACTTACGGGTCGTTGGTCTTGGGTAGGAGGGTGCCGAGCTCCTTGATCCTGTCGTTGATGTTGAAGCGCCGCCTTCGCTCGACTGAAAACAGAAAATCGATCGCATCAATCATTGAGAGCCTTTTTTTTCCTCTCGTGACATCGATACTTTAGATCCTTAACTTTTTTTTTTTTTTTCATCAATCACGCGCATACGTCCCAATTAAAAGATATTCACCATTCACCAGCAACGAAAAAAAAAAAAAAAAAAAAAAAACGAGTACGTGCAGCATGTTGTTCGGTGACATAATTAAAATGATCAGACTCTCCCTCCACGCGCATTTGCATAACATCAGATAAAGACACGACGCCAAATTGTACATGTCACATACGTGTACATATGTAACCCACACACATGTGGGGGGACACTCGATAATCGTACATCAAGATAACCTAGATAGAACTGCTTGTTATTTACGATATCTCTCTCTCTCACTCTCCCGGCATGCTGATGGAGCTCATCATCATCCTAGACTGTCAAACACGAAATGCAGTGGGTGTATGTACTTTTCGCCATCGTCGCAGGCGAATTTTTCCGCCGACTGCATTTATCGAGGGACTGTCTTTTGCAAGAGATGAAATTTAAAATGCGACAAGTGTTGCGAGACTGACTACAAGCTGAACCTTCGGACTGAAGAAACGCGTGCGCGCAACTATTACGCACTAAACGAAAGTGGGCCGCGTGGCTGTAGGTCCGAGTTTTTTTTTTTTTTTTCATTTAATTTTGAGTTTCGAGTTTTCGTGATGCAATCATTTCGCGTTTGTCGAACGAGTCCAAAGAAAGTACGTAGTTTGGAATCATTGTGCTCTCTTTTAAATTATAGTTGTAAAATATGGAGGGGAAAAAAATTAATATCCCTTACAAACACGTTACGTTACAATTTTTTTTTTTTTTCTCTCAGTCTTACTGACGTCAGGGTACTCGAGAATATTTTTTTCGGCATAAATAATGCATTATACATGAAACAAGAAATTTACTTGTTTAATTTAATTCGGTTACATTGTTTGAAAAATTTGAGTTTTAGTATATTCAGTCAAAAAATTATACTAATAATAAAACAAATCATTTTATATCAATGATGCTGTCCATTTAATTTAAATGTATGGAATGAAACATTTAATATTTAATTTAATTTTTAACATTGATTCACTTTTTTTTGGCTAGAAAAATTTTCATTGAATACTTTTATTTTTATTCATTTGTAACCAGAGTATGTAAAACATACAGAGCCAATAGAAACATATAAATTTATTTGCAACCCTGCAGAGGTATATGCAAATACCTATTCGCAGGCTGGTTTACCTTAACTTTAATTACAATGTATATAAAAGATGTATTATACATACAAGTATTGTACTATACATTTTTTTCTGCAACAATAGCGATGCATTGCATTTCCGAAGAAAATTTTCACTTCGTCAAGCCCGCAACAATGAACAAAATGTTCAACATTTTGAAATTTAAGTTTTGTTAAAAGGGATCAATTACCATAAAGTTTGGAAAAAATTAAATTATTGCTCTTTAGCCGACCACACGTATTTGCAGCGTCTTCGTTTTCACGCAATTCAAGTCTCACAGAGGAAAATCGAGTCACCCAAGAATCACCCGAAAAATTAGCCATCTTGCCTCCCGTACCCTGCACAATACTAGAAGCGACGAAAAGCAAAACAAAACAAAAGAGCCCAACAAAAGAAGTTCTCGCTCGGCGATCGATGCTACCGCTGTCCCCCTTATTGTCCGACCGACTTGGGATGGAACTTTGTCCCGTATACTTTTTCGAGAGAAAAAAAAAAAGGGAGGGAGAAACGTCCCGTGCACACCTGCGACAACAAGTTCTCGCCCTCTTTTTCCTCCCCCGCGTTTCGCCGAAACGAAGAAAAGTTGGACCAGTTGTACGAGGCTGATTAGATTGGGCTCGTTAATTCGGGGACATTGGACGTGTCTTCGGAAGACAAGTTGCACGTATATATACATGAACGAGTGATGCTTCGAAAAGAGGCGTGTCATTACAAAAGAGGCCGGCAAGGGGTGGTGGGGGAAGCTGATACTGAATTCACAATCGTAGCTGCTGCATAACGCGCCGGTCGCGACGCGAATGACAATGATCCGCGAAGGCTCGATTATATTGTTCGAGAAACTATGGCGCTGAGAAAGTCGTCCTTGCGCTCGAGCGAAACGCGAGAGGCGAATGAATTTCAATTGGAGGGTGCGCGCAGCGTGTATTTATGTGAGTTATTGGCTGGAAGGCCGTGGAGATTATTGCTGCTACTGTGCGCGTGTTTCTTTTTTCTCTTTTTTTTTTTTTTTTTTTTTTTTTTTTCATTGCTGTCGAGCCATCGGATCTTTGATAAATTCTTTGGAGACGATGATTGAGGCGCAAGTCGATGTGTCTTTTCTTCGACTTTTTGGTTTTTTTATTTATTTTTTATTTTTAAAAAGCTTGGTGTGTTGAGATAGGCTTTGGTTTCGTTGGATTTTGTTCGTTTCTTGAGTTAATTGCGGGTTTTGTTTTTTGCTTGATTTTTATGTCCCAAAGAATATTTTGCTTCTTGATTGATTACCCGCAATTTTTTTTGTGTATAAACGTAAAGGTTAAAAAAAAAAAAAAAAAAAAAAAAAATTAATTGAGTTCATCAGATAGGTTATCAAAAAACAATGGACACATATTTTGTATTTTTTTCTCAGTAAAAATACACACTCATGTATTTAATATAAGTAGATAATCTCGAAGATGAGACTTCCTTAATAACTTTTGTGTGACGTCATATGTATAGATTTAACGCGCTTTTGTCTTTGTCAGTTTTTGTTTACCTCCTCCCCCCCCCAAAAAAAAATCTCAAATATGTAGTTTTCTAATCTTGTCGGCAAAATAATCTTTGGAAAATTCAAATCGAGCTTAAAAAAAAAAAAGTCAAAAATTTGATTCAATTGACAAATCACATCAAGCACCTTGAATTATGTAATTACTAACACCAAAAATGAAAAGTCGCTCCTCACAATATTGCACACCTATTCTCCGATTACCCGTCTCATAGATACTTCTCCTCGCGGTCAATAGCGACTCATCGCGCGTTTTATTGAATTTTCCAAAACGAAAAGTTCGTCAAAACCAATGAATCGAAAAAAAAGGGGAAAAAAACCAAAGGGGGTGCAAGGAACCGAACGTGCGTTGTTTTTAAAAAAACTCGAGCAATAAACTCGGGTGGTCACGCCCCGGCATTCTAAGCGCGCTCTTCCATTTCCAACCGAGTCCTAATTAACATCGACTCACGGCTCGCTTTTATATCTTCCCCCCTTCCCACTCACCCTTTTTCCATTTGTTTCGCCCCCACGCGTGTACTTGCCCACACACACACACAAAATTTAGTCCTTTGGAAAACCGCGATATTGGCTCGAGTTTTTTTTTTATTTGTGCAGCGCAAAAAAACACAGCCAGAGAACCCTATACATTTGGGACGTTGTGTGTGTGCGCGCGTGGGGGATGAAATCTCGCGCTGGCGTAGCAAGGCTCTTCGCGCGGCTCTTCGGCATATACGTGATCCGAGTGCCCGAGCAGTTGTGTTGCTGCTGCCGACGCCGTGCGTCAAAAATAAATTTCTCCGATGCTTTTTTTTCCCCCCTCCTCCTCCTCTCCCGATACGTTCTCTGTTTCCTGGATGAAAGTTTAAACAATGCAGCTGCAATCAGGTGCTTCGCGAATCGTATTTTTTCAGGGACACGGTGTGTTTTTTTTCCAGCTGTACAATTCGGGGCTTCTCGTGCATGTATTTTCTAAAGATGAATAAAAAAAATAAGGGAATGTATACGTGCCCGCCAAAAACCACAAACAGCAGCGAAAAAGAGCAGCTCTCAATAATTCGAACTCCAATCCATTTTGACATGAGATCTCCATATCAGCGACGCGGGTATACATGCCCGCGGAGTGCAGCTTTTTCTTTGAGTCGCGAGAAAAGAGATTCGAAAAGCAAAAACGGACGAGGAGCTCCTTTGAGAAATTTTCGCTCCGCAGCAGTAGCAGCAGCGAGTGAATATTTGATGCGCAAGCTCTTACGGTAGGAGAGTACGGTACCACCACAAGAGTGCGGTGTGTCTTCATTCAACTTTCGCGTTTTTCTTTGTTTTTGGTTTTTGCGGTTCATTGCAAATAACTTTATTTTTATACGTTGAGAGCAAACCGATAAGCCATCAAAATTTAATGTCGAGCTACTGAACGACGCGTCATGGTCATGAGTAGTAGTGTTAGATTAATGTCACTAGATTAAAAATATTACAGTGTTTGTTTCGAACTCACGACTGCAGATATCCCATATTTTTAAAGATTTACGGTTACGCGATTGAAGCATTTTTATTTGTGTTGTGATTGGCTTAGAGATAATCACGTGGTTTTATCAACGGAAATGTTGAGTATTAGTTCGATAATAGTTTGTGACCTTTGAAGAAACAATTAGACAAACACAATATTCGATAAGCAGTTACATAAAGTCAGAGTATAAAAAAAATTGATTCAATATTCATCTTTTTTCAGTTATGGGGTTTAAATAAAAGGTTATCTTGATTGGTGACACCAAAATTACGTATGAGTAAAATGTATGGTATATATGCTTGTAGAGATAAAAGAAGAGTATTCGTAAATGACTGTGAAAATATTATAATGATAACTTTATCCCACGAAACGCGTTTGAAATATGCAGAAAAATAAAAAGTAAAGCGACACCATCATGCGGCGAAAACTTTTCGCAGTTATGGGTAACCTATGTAACACTTACTCATATTGTGATTGTCCTTTTTCTGTCTATCCTTGGCGAGCGCGTGGACTTCCGCGTCGGTGAGTAAAAGAGGCTCGTGCTTTACCGACAGATCCGTCAAACTCGTCAGACTACCCGTCAAACTACCCGACTGACCGTCCTTCAACCCATCGCCCAGAGAACCTGCCTCGAACGAGAGTATGTCGTCCAGAAGATCCTCCGCCTGCAAACACAAACATGAATTTTATTTTTATGGATGGTTGAAGAAACTTTTTTTTTATTGTAGTATCGAGTAAGCAATAGCTATCTAATTTACTATAACTTAGCTTACGAATTGTAATGTGTTTTAAGACCTTAAAAATATGTGTCTCGAAAAGCAAAATTTCAGAGATTGTTTTTTCGCAAATATCAAAAATGTACTCTGAAATAGCTAAGGTAAAATACCCAGTGTAAGAATAATTACTAACATCCAGTTGTTTGAACGGCCCTAGGTAATATGTTTTTGAAGATTTTATCCTAAAAGAAAATTATTCAAAACGATCAAAACAGGAAAAAAGACCTGTTTCATTGTATTACTGTTTTAGCCTACGTACAGTTATGAAACATAACCTCAAACGTTAAAATGTATGTCCTAGTGTTGGAACGTGATGTTTCGTCAGATATACACCAATGATAAACTATAGATTAACATAAAGTCATTAAAAGCCAAAATAAAATTCTACAAAAGTAATAGAAATGTTAGGCCTATCACCAACTATTAACGTCACCAATACTTTAACCTTTATTTTGTCAGATACTTCCAAAAATAATATTTATTTTTCAATAATTTGTATTACTGTTTCTAGTTTAACATTTTTTCATTTTATTAATCCTTTAAAAAGCTTGAAAGAGTAACAAGTGTTTTTAAAAAATTTTTTTTTTAAATTGACCAAACCCTAACCTATTTTCCCATCTCTTTACTCGCTCTATCAGTACTTTTTTTTTTCCTACAAAGAATAAACACCCACTTTGGCAAACATCTTAATCATCGCACTAACTTCGCTCTCGCGTGATGAGGTACAAAAACCGTATACGTAATAGGTCCAACATACGTCAGGGGACGTCCAAACTTTCCGGAAAATCGACAAATCAGAAAGCCGAGGGTATAACGTAGCGTATACCCCGCACCGACCCAGCGGGCCGGCAGCTTCCTCCGGAATCCGTCTTCCGGTCACGACAGCTCGATCGAGCGGATGATCGATATAAACGTGCGCCCCTCAGGTGTTACAACATCCACTCGCCCGATTTATGGGCTCCTTTGCTCGCGTGCTCGGCTACTCATTAATATTTCCACAGGGCGGGTCGCCTCTTCCTTTTTGCGATGAGAGAACTACTCCAAACTCTCGTGTGGTCTCGGTAAGGTGGTAGGTTTTTCGAAAATATTTGGCAAACCACTTGATTTTACCTCAAAAAAAAAAAATTTCACTCATTTTTTTTTATTATCACACTGTTTTTTTTAGTTTAATTTGATTGAAATATATTTTAAAAAATATTAAAAAAAATTTATTTAATCAAGTTTAACTTATTTTTAATGATTGGTAAAAGTGGTTCTTAAACTTGACGTGTTAAAAAGTTACACTCCAGACAAAAATGTCCCTAATATTGTACGGTAATGTATCAGGAACTTAGGAATAGCTCAAAGTATTAACAAAATTGTAGAAAAGTCACTTTAGATTCACTATTTTTCAAAGTTAGCTCTACAAAATTTGAGAAGAAAATACTACCCGAATTTGTTTTTTTTTTTTCCCACCCAGTCGTCTATACACACACTGTGCTTGCAAAACATTTACAAAAGAGTGTCCGATCGAGAGAAAAATGGAAAGAAACTCGCTGTATCGGGAAAGTGGAGCAAAAGACGAGAATAACAGAACGTACCCACGTCCGAGGACATCATCTTTGGAAAAAGCGCGCGCGTATATGTATAGATAAAAAACAAAGAGTCGCGCACGGAGAGACGGTTCCGTCCGGTGGCCCGGCGGCATTATCCACTTACTCTCCTTTCTCCTTCGATAAAACTCGAAACAGAGAACTCGGGAGATTTCAAATTCAGTTTGCCCCCCCCCCCCCCAATACTCTTACCGTATTTTTTTTTTGCACAAAAATACACGTAATAAAAGCCTTTTCTGTATTTACAGCGCACTCGCGTCGTCGCTCAATGATTCGTGGAAATAATTGTAAAAGGGACCATCAAGTGTAATTTTTTTATGAGAAATGAAGGAAAAAAAATTATTATTCCTAACTCGTCAAAGTCCAACACGCAACAACAAAAGAGCACAGTCGGTATAGAGTATATACACGCACGTGTACTTTGTTCGCGCCAGACTCTCGCTTCTGCAACTACTATTGTTTACGCAATATGTTTATTTACGTAAGAACTACGGCGTTGCTTCTCCCCCCCCGCCCCTCCGTGCTCTATATCAATAATGTATATGTATATAACTCGGCGACAACTTCAACTATTACCACCACCAGAGTACCCGCTCGAATTTGCATTCGGCTAGTATATGCGAGTTTTCCTACGGAATCACATGCAGAGCAGCAGTTGCACGTCGGTTCGCCCTGTATGTGTGTACGTGGCGCTGACCCGCAACTCCCTCCAATACGTGACGCCCGACTTTTCCGGGGACTCTGCAAATATGTCCCGGCTTTCTTGGAAGGAGACTACGCGAGCTCGTTACATGGGGGAAGGCCACGGCTACATGTGCCTTGAATCCCTGAATTTTCGAACTTTGCCGGCCTGATTATTCGTCGTCGAACCCTAGCGTGTACGATTCCTCGCTCGTGGTGGTGTTTATGTTGACGCTATCTCCCCCTCGTGGGTTTTCCCTGTACATTATGCAGTACTCGTTTGGTTCCCGCTTGGGTGAATTTGGCTGCCTCTCATTGGGGTTTTTACTTTGTTTTTTTTTTTTTCAAGGGGGTTCATACTACAAATGGTCGCTTGTGCTTATGGTGCTTGTTTTTTTTAAGGTTGCTCAACTCGCAATACACCACCTGTTGTTGTTTCTCAAACAAATATACCCTTTGTTTTCAAGAACATCATGTAACAAGATTCAAAACTTGTCTTGTTACAAAAATCTCTTGGACCATAATAAAAAAAAAATAATAATGATAATCAACAACTAATCAATGAATAATCACTACAGATTTTAGTACTATTGTTATCCTTGGGTTTGCGATTACGCGCATTGTGATCTAATTAATATCAAAGATTGTAATGAAATTTAAAATGTATTTTTAATTGTTACCAAATAATTATACCGTATTATAGATATTAAAGCACATTGTTTTCGTTTACATCTAATACATTTATGTAACTGGCCCTTTTTTACGTAAACAAATATGACGATTGTAATAGTATGTTTTTTGTTATCAGTCATATGCTGACACAAATCTAATACTTAAACGATCATTGTAACGCATACAATTGTGTCAAGAAACAATTTCGTAAAATTCTGGAAGTTGGTATTTTTAAAAGTTTATGTATTCCGAACTTGGTAAATTTTGTATTCGTTACACCCCAAAGAGAAAATGTCCAAAAACGCTTTTACTCTTTAATTTATAGAAAGCTGGTTTTAAAAACGTATTTATGTCCTATCCTCATACACCGTGGAAAAAATTTTTAAGATTCAAAACAATCTTCACTAGAATTATTTCAAGTAAATAATCTCTTAAAATAAGGTGACATCGTCTCACTTTAAGATAATATTGATTTTAAACAAGAAATCGTTCACGATATAAAAAAATTTGATCTTGTTTCAAGAGAATATTTACTTGGAAGTATTTCTAGTAAAGGTTTTTTGATTCTAATATTTTTATCTTTCCAGTACACAGAGTTACGCCATCCTGGCAATTCTTACCGGAAAAAATCTGCACCAAAGTGAAGGTTTTCATTCGCGTGTTAAAATGTGGAAAAAAGCTCGTATTGGGAAATATATCTTGTCTGCTTCTCTTGGGATCTCTTTAAAAATTTATGTTACTGTATACCCGCTTATAAAAAAAAAAAAAAAATACTATTCCTCCAAAGAAATGATTTCGCATTCTTTGGTAGAGAAAAAAAAATCCACCAGAATAATTAAAAATACCGCAGCATCCTATGCTGACACGTGCACGATTTGATAGTTATGAGTATCCGTGAACCTATACGTATGTACACATACACACGGGAGTCCAGAATCGGTCGATTAATTGCAAAACTCACCCGCGCTCTGGTACAATCAATCGGTGCCCTTTTCAACGCCGCATCTCTTTGACTTTCGCGAATCACTGACCGCCGCAAGCTCGGCACGATTAAACCACTCGAGCTTTTCTGCCATTCCCCCCGCGCTCGCCCCTCGATGCTGTAACTTTGCCATCAACTCCCTTCCCCTCTGACGAGCGTACCAGTGTGCCTGTGCCCGATGAAATCGCAATTAGCTCCACTCCAAAAGTTGTTGCTCCGACTGCTCCTTTGGGTTTGATGCGCTCATATGTGTGTAGTACTGTCGAGTTTTCCTTTGCCTGCCTCTTCCATTTAAATGCTTTACGTGAAACTACAGTGTTTTTCCTCCCGCAAACGGGTAAGGAAGTATCCGTGCCGATAGTCGGCCTTGAGCTCAGCTCGCGGAAACAAAAGCTCGTCTATCGCTCTTTGTCTTTTGAAATACCAGTGGAGGATAGAAGTGAGCCTGTACGCGTGTTATGCGTGGGTCCGAGATTCCGGGAAAGCTTGTTTTCTTTCAGAAGTAAGAAAAAATAACGGGAGTCTTTTAGTTGATCAATTATTTCTTCCCGAGATCGAGAATGTAGAAAATTGAAGATTCGCGGGATTGGATGATGTTTTTCTTGGCCTCGTCTTGTTTTTTTTTTTTTTTTGTTTTTTTTCAATGGATTGATCGATGACAATTTCCAATAAAAATATCAAATTTTGTAGCTTACGTTAGCTCGAAAAACTTAAATAAATGTCATTCGACTAAAATTACACGCATCAAAGATTTACTTACTTAACATTTTTTTTTTTTTTAATTATGGTGGCATTAATTCATTTACTGCATTGACGAAAAATTCCTTGGAATTAAGAAAATATTTACTTGAATAGTTTCAAGTATCTCAACAAACTTAAATTTTCTAACTTTCAGCAAATATTCATTTCAAACAAGTGAAAAAAATTTTTTTTATTTTGAGAGCATAATATGTTATAAATGTTTTTTTGATTCTAAGAAGTTTATCTACTATTTTCAGGCACAATAAAAGAGCGTCACAAGCGAGTAATCTTCAAAATAATACTATAATTTTGATTGATAAATTCTGAATAAAATATATTGGGTTCTTTTAAGTGATACTGCAATTAAATACTACTATTTGTCGTGTGTTACAATAAATAAACACTTAATTTAAATCAATGCCGGAAAATTCAAGACAACATAAAGATATCAGACAAGATAATACATGTGGCAAGTCTCAGACAATGTATGTATATTTTCGATATTAATCAAGAACAATACAGTATTGGCCTTAATCTCGTAGTGTGTCTTGATAACGTGAAACTCTCCAGAAAAACCGATTTCATAAATTCCTCGAGTGGAAATAGGGGACGGAGTAGGTACGTGGGAGAAGAGCAGCCGGTTTCGTAACCCTGTAATACCAACTTCATCCGGAGCCATCGCGTAATCCCGAGCGGCGCCAATAAAGCACCAAACGGGGACAATATCCATAAAGCCCGGACGATATCTCACTGCACTTGGCCGGTAAATTTTTGAAAACGCGACTCTCGCCCGCGATGCTAATTTACCGTCCACATTTCGCCGAGTGCCTTCGGTTTTTATTGTACTTTCGGATGAATTTTCCGAATGGTGCCGGTCCTTGGCCTAATCGCTAGTAAAAAAGTTATGGGGAAAAAAAAAGAAAAGAAAAAAGTAGCTGTAAGTGAACTTTATGGATGTTTAACGAATCGAGTAGCCGCAACTGGACAATAATCGTTTGCGATGTTCTCTCGCGGCCAAGCCGAAACAATAATAATTGAAGTGAGTCCAATGAAAAGGCCGCTGGCTCTGTTTTATCTTTGCCGCCAATAAAGTACAGTGACACCGCGACTGAATGAAGGTACGTTTTCACGGTACGCTCAAAGCGGCTTACAGCGTGTACGGTGTTACGTTTGAGTGGCTTAGGTATCTTATAATAAATAAACGCAATGCTCTCAAAATTACGTTGTTTGAATAAAAAAAATTTTTTAATTAAAACCAGTTGTGTAACACTAAATTGTTAAAAATAGTTAGATTTGCGTTAGAAAAGCAGCATAACATCTCAAAGGACTGTCTAAATTGTACAGTGTGTATAAACAATCAGACTGTACATACACGCGCAGCTCCTCTTTCAATCAAAAAATGTCTGTAAAAGTACTTAATTAGGTTATTTTAAGGTTATAAACAGGTATTTGCTTTGCCGACCGTAATTTATTTTTTTTAGTGATGATATTAAATTGAGTCCCATAATTAAAAGATGATACACACTCTAGTATGAAGTCGTTCTTTTTTATCTAGATTACTTTCGAGTATCTTAGTATCGGCTTCTTTACTATCAGTCGATAAGTGTTTAGAGTATTTTAGGTCTTAAATTTGGCTGCGTAGCAAAAAAAATACGACTACATGGAAAAAAAAACTTCTAACGTAAAGTAAAATAATCCAAATAGTTAACATCTAAAGATTATATACACTCAAGTATGGATTATTAGTATACGTAAGTATAAATATATAAGTACGTTTATAAACGCAGGTGGTGTAACCACCTAATAGATTTGAAGTAAATTTATGTTAGTTTACATCAAGTATGATATAGTGAACAAAAAATTACGGTTAAAATGACAATGTAAGCATAACATGTGAGGTTTAAAAGAAATGTAATTGAAAAAATTGTGCTAAACAATAAAACAATAATAATACGGACCTCAGCCCAAGTACAACGTTTTGATTTGAAAAGTGGAGCAAAAATAATACATGATTTTCGGACCAATTACTTTTGAGGTCACCATTCACACATACTTGCTCCAAACTTCAACAGATCTCAATTAAAATCCAGTTTTCTGCCTCTGTAATCAGTTTTACAAATCGAGTATGATAAAATGGAAAATTAAAACTGGGTTTTAAAAAATTGTTCAAAAATTAAAGACAAACAGTAGACGCCATCCAATGAAAATATATACTCTGCAGCTAAGTCCTGCCTTTGCTCTACCTTTTGTTCCTCGTATAATTATGGTCCAAATCTTACCGTTTCCCCGAATTCATCCTACAATTGAAAGGTAAACACTGCATTCCGTGATTTTTCGTTTTTAGCTTTCAGCCATTTCATTCCCATGTTAATGAATTTCTGCTGTACAAATTATTATTCCTCTCATAGTGGATTATTAATTACCGATTCCACAAAACATCTCCAGTTAAAGAGCATGAAAAAATGGTCAATAAATCAAAAGAGAAACTCTAAAAAATAATTTTCATTCCCTGTCACACTACACGGCAATCACCAGGGCGAGGAAGAAAAAAAAGGAGAGAACTCGAGAAGAGGGTGTGCAACACAGAGGCGCTGCCGGTACTGTACCGTCGCCATACTGGAAGTTTTGCATTTTTCCCTTAAAAGCCGTGTCGCGCGCATGTTTTTCCCGAAGCATGTACACGTATATATTTATATATACGTACAAGCGCCCGCGAAAGGAAAGTGTCGTTCGCAGCTGTGCTTTTTCTCTCACTCCCGTCGTCGTCGTCGTCGCGAAATAATTGATAATAGAAAATGGCCCGTTGCCGACGCCGGAAAAATCTATTACAAGCGCTCTTTCAACTTTCTCCCTCTTTCCCCTTCACTCACTTTGCCTTTTCAAGGGAAATGAAAAACCGTATTTCCGACGAAAAAAACATATATACGTACCAAAGCTTGGGGAAAATTAATTTCGTGCTGTGTATATATCTATACGAGTACGTGTATGCACATATATATATATATTTGTACGAAAACGTCGGCTTTTCATCGCTGACGCTGAAGTGAATTTTTTAGACATTTGCTGCTATGTACCTATATCAACTAATTGCTTAGGTAGTTCATGCGTTCAGAAATTGTTTATTGAGTTACGATGTAGTCTCCTCTAAAATTGAGAAAAATGGAAAGCCAAAGCTTTTTTAAGATTAAACATAGGCTCTTATATGGAAAAGAAAAATAAAAGACTTTTACCGAAAAAAAAGGAAACATCTAATATAAGGTACCAGACAGATGGGCATCTTATTTTTACTCGTACTAGTACATGTTATGTAACTTGAATTTTTTAAATTTAGATTCAAATTTTAAAAATTTCATAGGTATCTGGTTTAAAAAAACTGATTGTCAGTTATTTTGAGAACACAAGTGTGCAAACAGCATTTTTTTTTTCCATTAAAGACCAGTAATTCATTCATGACACGTATATAAATGAAAAAAAAAAAAATTTGATTTTTAATGCTACGAGTTTTATTTATCGTAACAAAGGGAAAATAAAATTTCATTGCGAGCCGCGTATCAGGAGAACTAGAAGTTGAGCGCTGCGCCACATTTGATTAAACAAAAATGCGAGAGCGTCATTTTTAGAGATGGTATCGCGCCGAGTCAATATTTGTCTACAACATCCAAGTGTCAAACTTCGGCGATAAAGATCTCAAGAGTGTACTTTATAACCCAAATTTTTTGAGGAAACAAAGCCAAATAATAATTCACCGATAAGAGTCGACCGAGTCGTCGACTGTGCAATTTAAGGGCACACGCACAAGTATGTATTATTCATATTTTATAACATCAGGGAATTTATTATTGCTTGGTCTGCTTACGCGCAATGCGATTTTTATCGACGACCGTTTAGGTGAGTAACTTTTTTTTTTTTTGTTTATTTGATAACGAGCGCAGCGGCGTATCATATGCATACGCGTGTAATTTATGTGACAGCTTTAACGCGGCAAATTACTCAATTTCGCGTTTTTATGCTTATTCGATAAAGAGTGACTTGCGGTGCGCGTAGTCGATTAATTAACTTTTTTTTCTCCGTCGTTACGTTTAATAAATACTTGTACCCATCATAATTCACCCGTGCGACCTGCTGTTACGATAAAAATTGTGTTTTTAACCTTTGGGCTTTTTTCAATCTTGCGAGTGTACCGTACCCTTGTATCGATCCTGTACGCGTATAGGTATATGAATTTCGTAATAGAGTGAAAGCGATGCCCTATGGCGCTTCGATGTATAAAGAAAAAAAAAAAAAAAAAAAAAAACATGACAACGCCGTACGCGTATGTATGTGTAGAGCATAGCCAGGAAAGTTTAATGAAACTCTGAATAAGTAGAGGAAAAAGAGCAGAGCGCGGATTCCAGAGTCTATACGTGGCCTCGGGGCTGGATGTGTAAATCAAACTATCGGAATGGAAAATCAATCTCTCTCTTTTTTTCTTCCCCCCCCCCTGTGTCTGTATGTAGCCGATCTTTTTTTATTTGAGAGTAAAAAAAATATAAAATAAACAAAAACATCGTTCAGCTCGTACGAGAACTTTTTCGTGTCCCATACGGGTATTTGTTCATTTTAATGGACAGGCTATTCACGCATCTCGATCTATTACGTTCTCGATTTCGTCCGACGGCTGTTGATCTTTCTCGCTCCTCTCCCTTGCGTTAAAAGTTTATTAGTCCATTGGGTCGTTTTAAAACTATTCCGATTACGCTCTGGCTTCTTTTTTTTTTATTTCATCGTTTAAAAAAATTTACCCTTCAACTGTACATATGTACAATTAAAAATTAGGACGACTTTTTTGATAACTTGTTAATTCTTTTCTAAATTTGTGTAATCTTTGGAGAAAAATATTTACCCTCAAAAAAGTAATGCATTATGGTATAGCTGGAACTTTTTTTTTTTTTTTTTTTTCACTTTAATACTTACATGTTGTACGTAACACTAAACAAAAAATTTTTTTCAGAAAAAAATATTATTTATTATTAGAAAATATAGTTATTAGGATATGGTAATACATTTGATAAAATATTTAAATAGTTTGTATTTTCTGTTTAACTATGATGCATTGTTTGTGCTGAAAAAATAAAAGTTGTCTAAATAGAGGAATGAATAACGTCTAGTATTGAAGTGCGTAGTATTGAAAAAGAAGGAAAATCATAATGTGAAGTATTGAAAAAAAGTATCCATACTCGAGTCAACAGCTATTTTCGTGTATCGCATACACTCGAAGAATTTAATTTTACATGAATGACGCGTCTCGGATGTATTTTTATCACGTGTCCGTGCGTGCGCGGATCAGTAAAATTAATTGCACGCAGCGAAACTTGGAAAAAAAAAAAAAAAAAAACCTATTTAGGTAACTGCTAAAGGAATTGGAACGGCTGCTGCTTACGCCAGGAGAGAATAATCATTAGCTAAATCAGATAGCATTGATTCGTATATGTGTGTGAGTGTGTTTACATTTGCGCGAAGGAAAAGAAAAATCATAAATCAGCGATTGTTCGGCGCGTCGTCGTCGGGACTATGTTAATCATTTCGGAATCCGCTCTCTTATTATCCGCACGCGACTGCGATGCCTTTTATTTTTCCACACTCTATATATATATATATAAACCTCATTAACGGTCGATCAACTTTTCGTTGAAGGTAAAATTTGCCTACCATCAAAGTTTCAGATGGTAATTATTACTTCGTAGTGCAGTAACCATTTGGAAGTAAAAATTCATGCAATTATCATACTTTTCGATAAAAGTCACAGCCCAGCGTGTAAAAGTCGATTATTCAAAACCATAACGCAATCGCGACGTGACTGACGTCGCTTTATTAATTGTTGGCAGGCACATTATGGTTTAATTTTCGACGCTATAGCAGTATACCTATTACTACTCGATTTATTACAAGTTTTTGGAGCTTTTTGGTAACCGATAAACGATTAAAGCTTGGCGCTTGTATTTATCGTAAATAAAAATGTCAAAATCAGAGGAGACGAGAGATAAAAGCCATTCGAGAGAAGAATATATGAGGAACGGTGGAAAAAACAGGCCGTGGTGTGAGCCCGTATTATATACATCGTCTAGCTAAGGAGAGGGTGGAGGGGAGTGATGAACGCGGTGTGAGTCAATATTAGCCTTCTGACGCCGACTCGTTTCAATTGTGCGTTTAATCGAGCGAACGCGAGATGTTTTTTTTTTTTCCCCGTAGCGATGCGTCGTGAGAAAAATGGTCTTGGGTTGAAGTGTCTACGTGTAGTATGGAGCACTTGTATTTCTTTGGGAGAGCAAAAAATAAAATATTTACTAATTACGGGATGAAAAAGTTTTTGAAGGTGGTCCGAGAGCCATTTACATGATGTATGTGCGCGCGTAATCGGGTTTTCGGACTAACTCGAGTAATTTGCATCCTATTGAGCTTGAATTTAGTTGATAACTTCGTGCTCGTGCTCGAACGTGATGGTTCGCGTTTTGAGAAGTTTTATTGAATTAGAAAATATATTTTCTAGTGGCTTTTCATGAAAATTTACTCAAAGTTTTTTTTTCCGCTGTAACAATGAAAATTTATGTTTTATGTATATGTGTTACAAGGAAGATCTTAGATTTTATTGAAATGTTTTCTTATCGGACTTTTGCTTTCCACTTTTTCTCTTAGGAACTAAATAAAATCGTTAAATCAGTGACAACTGATTTTTTGCTTGCTCCAGTTAAAAATCTTGAGATATTTGGACAAATAAACGCTTAGCAGATGCTTAAAATATCTTTTATTTTTTTTATCGTAGATTTCTGCTACCTACTGTGCCAAATGAACACGGCAAATGAAGGTATTTTTTTAATTGTCCAAAAAAATCTTTCTACAACATTTATCTTATTTTTCGATTTTGTCAAATCATCAAAGCATTAAACGCAAATCTTAGATAATTACAGAGCCAAACAAAGTTTATAGATACCTTGATGAGCTTAAGAAATATTAAATTTTTTTTTTTTGTATTTGCATTCTGTTCCCTCTGGTAAGATATTTATCCATCTTGTCTTATAATCACAATTGTAAATTTTTTTTTGTACAAACTTAGCAATGTATTGATATTGTCTTAAAATTAGATAACAGCTTTCACATAAAGGAAGTGTATATGGTTTCTTTGATTATAATTAATTTTCTTCAAATTTTATCGAACATAATCGTCACGGACACTAATAGTTGAATAAAAGATTCTTTAACGTAATTCGATAATTCAACTTAATAAAACACGAGTTTTTGGTGATATTAAAGTCAAATCATGATTGTTTTGTTATCTTTTTGTTTCTTAACCTGTTATATTCACTTAGAAATACTTCATTCGGTACCGAGTATAATGAACAAATATTTAGTCATTTTTAAATCCACATAATTAACAGTTACGAAGCAAACTTTTATGTTTACTTAATTTTTTTCAAGCATGTCAATTCTATCTCAAAATATGAGTTTTCACGTTACCGAATATTTTTTTTTTATTAAATGATTGGCTAAAGCAGATTACGTACTATTCTAAACGGTTTTTTTTTTTTTAATTTATTTTTTTTTATTTAATAAGTCAAACTGTAGAAATACGATATAAAAAAAATTAGAATAAGACTAAAATAAAATTATACCTGACATACGATGCATTGTTCTTGTTAAAATACAGATTTTCATGTAATTGTTTCCTACACTCACATCACAGCATTTACATAAAAAATTATTTAAAAATAAAACACTTGTATAATATCGTAATACATATATTTGTATTTTAACATTGCATAGGTAAGATGTAATATGGACGTTTACAAAGACGAAGAAATGAGCAAAAAATGTAAGAAAAATGTTGTCCTTCTCGAGTAGTGTATAATAATGCTTATTGAATGATAAAATATTAACATATTTACTAAATAATTTTAAAATCAGTCATATCAACTAACTTAACTAATTTTTAAAGATTTCTAACTTAAAATCTTTGAAATGATCCCTGTTTAACGTAAGCTCTTTCATCACAGCTGAATTAATTGTTGTTTGAAGCTGAATACATTCTGATTCATAAATAAATAACAATTTATAAATAAATAAAACACGAAAAACGTAAATTCTTATCAAGTCCGAGTCTTGTTAAATTTTTTCATTAATCCCTAATTTTGCATTGCTAGTGTAACTTACAATGCCTGATCAATTAATTATTTTAATGTACCAAAAAAAAGTGATAAAAATGTATTAGTCATTGATAGTCACTTTATACTGTTCAACGTGATTTTTTAACTCTTGAGAATCGCTTTAGCCGCCTGTGTACACTTTATACTAGACATGTAAGATTTCAAAGTCAAAGAGGTAGATAAACTCAACAATAAGTCACGCACGTAAACTTTGACACTGTCTAATTATTGCCGGCTGGCTAACTAGCCGCCGATGCACAATCAGTCTCGGCACCAATTGACCACGAGCAGACCTTGATTGTTAATTAATTCCTTCTAACGTAATGCACACTTTGCCGTTCACGCACTGACGAAAGAAAAAATTTTTTTTTTTTTTTTTAAAGAAACAAACCGCGCAGAAACGAAAATTTAAAACGCTTGTAAACATCGGGCGCGACGCTATAACGTGTCAATCGTTCTGCGAATGGGTAAATTAAATTTTACGCGCTCACGCGTGTATAATAAAATTCACGGCAGTCAATTATCGCATAAAAGTGTATACGGCTGTTGGTGGTGCGCGTATACGCGAAAACTCAGTGACGCCGCGACGAACGAGCTCGTATGTATATTTATATACACACAGAGACACGAATTACGGGCGTGACGCAACGCGAGAGCGTGCTCTTGGATCTAATTTTCCGTAATTTTCAACTTTTTTTTTTTTTCTCTCCCATCTCGCTCTTTGGTCATAACGCGGCAAGGATAACACGCGCCAGTGTACAGCTGTGCGTCCGGTGCAAGAGACGGTGCGGAACCACCTCCTCTTTTCCCTTGATTTGCCATCTTTTTTTTTTTTTTTTTTTTTTTTTCAAGGATTGCATAAGCGCGGTTCGGTGTGCATATTATTGTGTCTCTGGAGGCGACAGGATGTTATGCTTTTTTTTTTTTTTTTTTTTTTTTTCTTTCTTTCTTTTGGATGCTAATGTCGCAGCCAGTGGTTTTAGGTGCTCTGTTTCCGTAATTGAAATTAATTTAGGTTATTTTTGGGGTTTTATCTGTGTAGTGATCAAATTAATCATTTTAAAAAAACAAAATGACTTGCGAGTTTTTTTTTTTTTTCAAAGTAATGCTCTCGGTTTTCGGGCCGAAAATTACGCTAATCATCAAATTTGAGGTTTTGGGCTGTGAAATAAAGCTAATTATATGCTTTTATGGAGGTCCTGTCCTTTATTTTATTTTTAGTCAAAAAAAAGAAAAAAATGTTTCAGTTACGAACGTAAAACTTTCCCGAGTTTTTTTGTACGAGTTTAGGGCCGCAATTTTATTGTTGTCAATTCTAATAATTTTTATTTTAACATTTTACAGCGTTTATTTTCATAAATAGTTTTTAAATCACAGTATAATATACAAATAAAAACATTAATGAAAGAAAAAATTTTATCAATCAAAAGTACCTTAATGAGAGGACAATCATGTGAATTGCGTAAAGCACGACTTCTTCAATATTATTTGATAATTTTTATAAAATAAACAATAACCAACATTCCACATCAGAGTTAGTTCTTATGTATTTACGATTACTTTTATATTAGTATTATTGATATATTAATGAGTGATAATAGTTTTGAAAATAATAATAACAATAATAATAATAATAATAATAATAATAATAATAATTAAACCAGTAAGTAATTAATAATCCAACTTAATAAAATTTAATGTCCCTCCAATTAATTAAAAAAGGTGACTATCAAGAGGTACTGGCTGCTTCATGTACTTGTTTGTATTTATTGTCACTTACGGTGTACTGATCTTTCATACATACATCAGCAGCATAAGCAGGTAAAGACGAATTCAACAGAATTACGCGATAATAGGTGTATTAAATATCAGATAATTATTATCAATATTGTAAGTATTGTTCATTATCAGCAAAATCCAGTTGCCGAGCGATAGAAAAAAAGAAAGAAAAATCCAAGCAAACATCCGTGCACCGTAACATTATCATCTGCAAATCATCGTCAACCGACAACAATAAAATACCACACATATCTCGGCAAAAAGCGCTCATACACACGAGTAGGTGCAATTTTTTTTTTTTTTTGCCTTTCGTTATTTTTCATCGACGTGGCACAACACAGCCATGTAGGCGTAAAACGAGCGAGAATTCTAAATTACTTGGACGCACGCGAATGAGCAGCCGCACTAACTCGTCGAGTCAACAGTGTGGAAATGCTACTGTCCTCGCGAAGGAGGGGGGGGGGGGCAAGCGAAAATCTATCGAGTCTCGCTTTGATGTTGATGATATAGAGCCTTTTGTTGTGGAAGCTGGTAACTTTATATTGTCGCTTTGAAGAAAAAAAAAAAAATAGATACAGGAGCGATATCTTATCGGGTGTGACGTCTGCGTGCGTGCTGAGCCATCGACGCTTCTCCTTCTCTCTCTCTCTCTTTTAATTGGGATTTGCCTAGCGATGATGACGATTAGGTGCAAGGGACGTTTTGATATCTTTTGATGGATAATTAACAATATATATGTAAGCGTGTTGATTTGTGACTTTGATGCGCTCGTTAATGGTGAAAAAGTTTAATCATTCGTAGTTGTATGGATAATAATTAACGACGCGTCGTCGATTCATCGATGTTTATATGTGAGCAATTGTACAAAATAAAAATTATTCGTTGTTTCGCGGAATTGAAAAACAAAATTCAGGTACGTCTTTCGAGCTTATCTTTTTTTTGTTCGACAATGGTTATGATTCAGAAAAATTATAACCACTCATAGGCTTTTTTGGATCAATTTGAAATTTTCACAGAACAATTTTTTTATTTGTTTAAAAATTGACTTTCATCCATTAAGGCTATTTTGAGCAAGATCTAATTAAATATTTGAAAACCATTTAATAAATAAGCCAAGACATAATATCTAAATCCGAGTCTAAATCTAAAAGGATACGGTATTAAAGTTCACTTTTTTAATTCTTGAACCTTTGTCATTTATTGCCTAATTTACATAAATTTGATAAATATACTTTATTATTCTTGCCATCCAATGAGTACTTATTTAGAAGCTTCATTGATGCATTTTGTTGCAAGGTATATTGTATCTACTTTTATAAAATTATTTTAAAAAATTTCTGTTACTCTAGTCAATTTTCACAAACTTTCTAATCATTCTCAGCTGATATTTTTTTTTCGCGAATATATTTCTAACTACTGCTCCGTCCTTGTCCCAAAAAAGATCAATTTTTTCAAATTCACATTCGCTCGCACACTGACCATAATTTTTTCAATTCATCACACGATATTGTATTGGCAACATAAGACAATTCCACAAAGAACTTTTTCAAAGCCATAAAACTTACAAGTTCCCACGTGCATACTACTTACCCACGTAAATCCTAACGAGCAAAAAAAAAACAAATAACGAAAATCTCATGATCTTCCGAAATTATTGACACACAAAACAATGGTATATTAAAAAAAAAAAAAAAAAGTAATTACCCCAGAAAGTACAGTAGTTACGTACTCATGCACCTTCATCCCAGTAAATAAGTCATAAATCGCCAAACGATCGACGAAACAGCTGCACACGAGCAAACGAAGGCTGTACATACGTGCTTAGAAAATAGATCCAGACGCACGCATACACACACACGCGTTTTTACTCGCGTACACGCACGTTGCGTACAAAGATAATACACAGAGAGAGAGAGATAGTAGTTATAGACTCACTTTTGCCGCATTAGAATATCATACGTCGACTTCGAGATGCGCGTATATTTGGGCTACACCTACACATTTGTACGCGCATGGAAAAGGTAAAAGCACATATTTATACTATAGCGTACGGACGAGGCCAGCTGCGGCAGAAGCAGCTAGTTTCAACGAGTTATTAACCTCATGCAAACAGCAATTGGTAGTGAGCTCTAAATATAAATAATCGACGAGAGCACGTGGGATGAAAAAATTTCGACGTGGACCCCACTGTATGAAGAGCGCGATGTACACCGCGTTCGTGAAACAAGCAAAAAAAAAAAAATTCCTTCGTTACGCCACGGTTGCGCGTGCAATTTTTCGCTCTACTTTGATAAGGCCACATTTTTTTTTCTTTCCTTCTCCTCGAGCGTGCTGTTGCCGATCTGATTGCCGATACACTCGAGATAACGATAGATGAATTGTTCGGCGAACCAGTTTTGATGAAAAAAAAAAAAAAGGAAAAAATGATGTGACACCTTTACCTTGCATCTCCTGGCAATGATGTTGAAGACCGGCATCGTGTGCTCTTCTGAACTTTGGCGTGGAAAAAACAAAAAAATCACCAACAACAACAACAACAACAACAACAAGAAACACTGCACGCGCGCATCACCGGAGTTTATCCATCGTGTACCGACGAGGACACACTAGGCGCGACATGTTCGGCGTGTCCATCGTTACCATAGATCGACGGTGCAATGACTCGACGGTGATTCAATTCGGCCGGCCTTCTTCTTCAATCACAGCCCAGGCGCGCTCCCGCACATCCCCTGTGGGCACACATCAGCTCCCGAAATTCCACCCCACCTCTGGGCTATCAAGATTGTAAATTCGCGAATGGCCATTCGGAAACAACCAACAGCTAAACATAAAAACGTCCAATTGTACCACCCATCGCTCAAACTTAGGGGCGGCGGTTGGAGGGGAAGGGGGGTCTTCAATGTCTCGCGGCACTTTTTCACTCTTCTCTATACATCACCGCTGAGTAAACGCACAGCTGCAATTGACAACTTAACATATGCACACGTGCAGTCGGCTCGTATACCCGGCGACACACTTCTTCAAAGAGCCCGCGTTCGTCGCGATACTAAGCCCCGAGAGGGTCTCGTGTATAGGAACGATGGCACCGTCGAGCACCTTGTAACTTGATAACTAAATAATTAATTTGAAAAAAAAAAAAAAAAAAAAAAGTCAAGGCATTAGTATATAGCGTACACAGCACAATCGTAGTGCCCCGCGCGTCAGGCTTGTAGGAACTGGAGAGATATTAGCGGCGGTAGCAGCAGCAACAACGCGCCGGGGGGAAAAAAGATACACACAGCGAACCGAGCGCCTCGACGTCACTCCGCGCTCTGCATCCTCCCCCCCTACCTTTTTATTTTTCTTTGCGCTCCTACTCTTCGTGCCTTTTTTTTTCCTTACGATGTAAGAAGAATGGAGAGAAAAAAAAATGAATAGAGCAATACCTCCTTCGCCTTTGCTGTTATCTCTCTTGCTCGCGCGTGTGTGTATACATGCGTATAATAGGTGAATTAAAGAGCAGTAGGGACTTATCGCTTGTGTGTGTGTTGATGGGAAATACCGTGTGCCGGCTGTCTGGGTGTCAAGTTCTGTTTCTACTGTACCCATGCCCTGATGTGCGTAATTTCTTCATTCCTCGACCTATCAGCGAGTGACCATTGTGATTTCGCTGAAGTGTAGTAGGCGAGAACTGTAACGGTCTGTGCTTTTGACACTGGTGGGCTTCGCCGAAAAAGTTACCGGTTGCGCAAAACTCGTCGTTTGTACTGCTTCTTTTTTTTTTTTTGGCCCCAAACTGAGTGCCATTTTAAATGCTAATCTTGAAAAAAAAAAAAAAAAAAAAAAAAAAAAAAGTTGTCTCTGGAGGGTGTAAGAGATCCAGCTGTGGCTATACTGTGGCAGAGACATTCATAATAGCACGCGATAATCCATGTACAGCTGGAGTGACTTGAATTTAGGATACCTTTTTGTCGTCGTTAAGCTCTTGAGGTTGACTTTTATTGTAAGTGCTGATCCGAATGTTTGCGTGAAAGTAAAAAAAAAAAAAAAAACAATAATGGCGTTTTGACAGGTGGACTGAGTTGTTTGATCCATCAATTTGTATTTTTTCGTCCCGAATGATCGAGATAGGTTTCATAATAGGATAGTTGCGACGGGCTTTTTCTTTCGGTCTTTTTTGATTATGGAATCAATTTTTTTTCTCTCCTGCTATTGTGGTGAAAAGCAGGTCGATTTCTCTTGTTGAACCTTACGAAGGCCACGAAAAAACTGGATCGCTACGATACGTGGCTGTGGAGGATTTATCAAATGTACGAGACTTTTGTTAATTTTATCACAACAGTAGTATGTATTAGTTTGAGAATCTTTTTTTTTCATGACTTAGTTTCACTTAAATATAAATACTTAGGAATAATATGTTTCACAGTGCATGAGTAAATATCATGTACTTGAAAAATCCTCAGTAAAGTTTTTTTGCAAAATAATCTATAAGGTAGAGGACCCAATAATCGACCACTCTACACAATTTTTAAGTTGATTGACCAAGAAAATAAAATAATTATGAAAACTTAGCCCTGCAATTGTTGGACAGCATAAACAAACTACTTAACTTTATAGTAATGCAAATGAAAAAGGATTGCTTTCTAAAATTTAATCACCTTAAAGAATTCACATTTTTTCAATCAGGAGACTAATCTTGTGAGTTGGAAGCTCTAAATTCTCCCCGAAACCCTCAACGAAGCGATAATTGACGTGTTGGGTGTTAACATGCTAAATGAGATCCCTTTTGGGTTAAAAGACTGGACATTTGGGGCATTTGTAGGGTTTTTCAATCGTGTGGTTGAGCATGTGATTTTTTTGTCTATTGACCTGATTTGTGGGGCTGACAATGTGATTCGGAAGCTCTAAATTCTCCCCGAAACCCTCAACGAAGCGATAATTGACGTGTTGGGTGTTAACATGCTAAATGAGATCCCTTTTTTGGTTAAAAGACTGGACGTTTGGAGCACTTGTAGCGTTTTTCAATCGTGTGGTTGAGCATGTGATTTTTTTGTCTATACTGACCTGATTCGGGAGACTAATGTTGTGAGTTGAAAGCTGTGAACTGCGTGAGTACAATTTATTTGTATTCCGATACTGATTCCTCGAATAAACGACAAATAAATTTTTTATTACGTGGGAATTTTTGCTTTCCAATTATTTTTCATTTTTTAATTTTTCTTCATTTTTAATTCTTTATAAAATAATTGTGATGCTTATCATTGTAAACATATTTTGACTTTGACTTCGGAAAAATTTCATTATATTTTTAGAGTAAGGTATCAATTCCCAAAGTGTTCCGGTTTTTTTTTTTTTTTTTACTATTCTTCTTCAGTAATATATAATAATCACTCAGCTTTCAGAAGAAAAATATAATTTGATTTTCTCTACTACACATACTATACCTTCAAAAATGGTATGATAAGGAAATGAAATAATAAGTTTTGAAAAAAAAACTTACCTTTTTGTCCTAGATTTTTAATTTATGTATTCAATGTCAGTTGCGCTGTCCACTCACTGTATCTAATTGTTTGACGTTTTTTTAACAACATAAAAACTGCTACGTATTGAAAAAGTAAACCAGATTTCTTATGCATGTCGCGTCAGTTAAATATTTACTTCATACGTACAAACAATACGTCTAATCTCGTCTTCGAAAATCTTGAAATCAGGTTCTTAAAGTTTACTAAAGAACAATATAATACTACTGTCTTTAATGTATGTAATTCTTTTGTGAAGACTACCGTCGATTTCGTAGTTCTCACATAATATTTGAGATTGAAAATTCCATTGCAATTCTACAGACAAATCTGTGTTACTTAGAATATTAGTATTCAAAAAGAGTATTAAATTGATGAATCAGTTTACAATAAATTCAATTATCTAAATAAACGCTGTTATGATCAGTAACAGAAAAAAGCTTTAGCTTAAGATAGTCCACTAAATTTTATGAAGAAAAGTGTATTTCGTAATATTTAAAAGTCTATGGAATAATTTTTCTCAAGTATTTGAATCATTTTTTTTTTTTGTGAGTCTAAGAAATGCATTCAAAACAAAAAAATATGTTAAGAGTAATTAATAAAACTTACACTGTCCTCCGCAAGGCAAAGTAAATTTTATTAATTTTTTCATTTTTAATTATGCAACAAAATCATCCGTAGTACCAAATTAAAGAAACAAAGTATTCAACTGCATATAAGAAACAAAAAAAATTACTAAAAATTCACGTTGACTCTCGGCATATGCTTCTTATCCGTAAAATCCTCCGTCAATATTTAAATAATAAACCACTCACATCGGCTCATCATTTGAATAAAACTAATCGTGACTGTATCGCACTTGTTGGCACTCCTCATTCGAAAAAAAATACTCTCGATCCAGTTGTCTGCCCAATCACTTATACCCTCCGTTTAAAAAAAAAAAAAAAACCATTTGTGATTTTAGAAAGTTACATCCTACCGGGGTCTTAAAAAATCATTTTTCAACTCTCTCGCTGCCGTTCTGTCTCGCAAGAACGTACACGTAGGTATCGCTGCCATGGGCGAAATGGTCGCCACGTACGGGATGGAAAAAAAAAGAGAGAATCAGAGCAAGAGCAAGCGGTGATTTCCTTTTTACGTAAGGTCGTTTCGTTCAACGAGAGTTGAAAAATGTTGTCGAGCGCGAATGTAAAATTTTCAAGTTCTGCTTGCTGATTTTTTGCAAGATAAAACATGTAAAATCAAGTTACATGTATTCAAAAAATATTATAGTACACACACCCCACCACGCGTAAGATGAAATATAATTGTAGCGAAAAATCAAAAAAATGCGATTGTATTTTTCAATTCTTTACGTAACCTCGCGTTGTATGTACAGGTAACTTTGGAATTCGTACTTGCCGAGAGGCAGAGCACGCTGCACACGTTGACATTCGCCTTTACTTTTTTGCAGTGACTCTGCGCTTGCAAGCGAAATAATTCGCTGTTTATCTCGCGTCTGCCTGTCTTGTTGCTGCAGCGTCATGATAATACCTCTTTGATTCCCCGTGTCGAGCTAATTTGTACTTTTACACACAATGCTCGAATTTTTGAGGCAGGATTTTTCCTCGCAAAATCCCTTGAGTTTGAATACACCCGTGGCATTTTGTTGAAAAAAAAAAAAAAAAAAAAAAAAGAGTACACGTACTTGAACAAAAATAACAGAGGTGGTGTATAATTAGCTACGAAGAACGAACAAAACAATAAATAAATATAAATCACATTCGTCACAGTCGTAAATATTTTCTTTTCTTACGGTTGCGGCACGTGAAGAAAAATTACTTGTACATGATTTATCTCCGAGTGGCTATCTGCGCGATAAATCAGTGAAAAAATTTAAAAGGCAATAGTTTCACGAAACCAAAAAGGAATTTTTTTTTCTTTTCTGTTTTTTCTTTCTCATTTAAAGTCCAACCAGTTGCTGGGGAACGCAATGAATTAATCGATCCGCCGTTCTCATCGTGTGATATCATCACGTCATGGTACAAAAAATTTCATTGTAACACACAGATGCGTGTTCCAGCATCAATTTGATACTTAATTGAAGTTTTTATTATACATATAGCTGTTATGAAACTCCGTATATATATCGAGGGGTGGAGAGTCGCTGTGTAATTGCAAATGTTTAATTAAACGATACGCCGGCTGCACGTTTATTTTGAAACCATCACGCAGTTGTGCACATCATTTTTTATTAATCATCGCGACTATGCTAGACGAAATGTCATTCGGAATCAAAACGCGTAGCGAACGCGTTATAAAGAAAAATGAGAGAGAGAGACACGAGGGGCGGACCTTTTACATTGTATAGTCTCGGACACGTTTTCGGACAGCGAGAAAAGAGACTATAACGGGACCGGAACGGCGTGCCGGTTGTTTGTTTTTTTTTTTTTTTTTTTTTTTCTTTCTTTTCCTTCTGCTCTGTCACTTCGTGGTTTATCGCTTGTACGAATCTCGATGTTGGAAAAAAAAAAAATAATAAAACAGAGCAGACAGTGGAGCCAGAAAAAGAGAGCACCGATTTTTTAATTTGATCTTTGGTGTAGGCACGACGTGGGAAATAGTGGTGATAAATTTAGTATTACTTTAAGGTATTGCTTTTCAATTTTTTTTTTTTTTTTTTTTGAGCGTGAGGTAATTATTTTTGCTTTATTCTTTTCAATGTGTGTTTAGGTGTAACAAATCCAATTTTTCATCAATATTGATTTTATTTTTTTTAATTTCGATTTCCAAAAAATGGTGTCAATATTTTAGTCGAAAATTTGTCTACTCATGTTTTAATCATGATCGATAGAGTATGGAAAAAGTTTTCATTTTGTTCTTGAAATACTAAAATCTCCTTTTGAGGAGGCAAAGATGTGGTAAGGGGTATAAAAAACGTCTAACAGTTTACTATTAATCTCAATATGATATAGAATTTGAAATAAAAATTTACTCGAATGTTTCTGATGATTTTGAAAAGCATTAGTAAATAATGGTAAAAAAAGCTTTGTGTCGTTTAATTAATTATGTATTGAATAATAGTACAATTAGTCCTTACAAAAATAACGTTTACGTAAATTTACGGGTGGATGGCTTTATTGTTGGCTTGCCCGTCGTTGCCCTTTGTTCGAGGACCCTTCGTCAAATATTTGACTTAATTTTGTATCGTGTGTTTGTCGACCAACTTTACGAAGCGATACCACTAGAGTGTAATAAATTTACAATTACAAAATGGTATTTTGCAGATTAATTGAATTAAACGAGTCTCTGTTTTAGTTAATTTAATTAACATGGAATTCTCGCTTATCGGAAATTTCGTTTTCGGAGTATTACAGATTTGGGTACAATTATTTAACGGATTTGTAGATAATTTAAAAGAATTATTTTTCTGAAAAAAATATTTAACAAATTTTTATTTATCACCATTCACAATACAATAATAAGAAAAAGTTATTGTCTAACAGATCCAATTTACATATTAAATTTTAAGAGATCGAATTTAACTTTTAAACACTTGGACTCTTTTTTTTTCTTCCAAATTATATTGTATTGTTTTTTCTGAAAAAAATTATGTTAACTACTACGTTATTAGTATAATTGAAAAAAAATTTTTTGTCATAAAAGTAAATTAAAAAAAAAAAAAATCCGTTCCCCAGTCTGGCAGTATGTCCAAAACGATATACTTTTTATAGTGAATTCGATACATTTTTAGGCACTTTGAATTGAATTATGTTTGAAATTCTATTCATTTCGATATATTTTACCACCTGCAAAGGTATGCCATTTCTTTCCAACTGTTGCGTCCCGTGCAAACCACTTGCTGAATTTACGAATATGCACACGTTATATCAGCCACGTTTCCACGTACGTACCAACAGAAGATGTACACGTGGTGTAAATTAAAAATTATACGGCTCAACGTCGTAATTTACGATCACCGACGCTCAACTTACGTACGAATCCAGGTCTCCGCGTATAAGCATGACCAGCAATGTATCTGTGCACCAGTCGTAAAGTCAGGGTCCAATGTACAAAAAGTAGTAACTCTTTTGTTTTATTTCTCTCACTTTTCATTGCAAAGGTAATCGCTGTACCGCGGTTGGGGAAAAAAGGAGCGACTTATTGAAATTTATTTATAAAAAGCTCGAAGGGGAAAAAAAGGCGGGTTCAAGGGCCCGGGAAAATATTTGCGGCCCTCTCCGTATACGTTCATAAATATCCGAATAATTCCGAAAGTTCCTAAGTACATTATAAACCCTCGACTCTCGGTGGAGGTCCCGGGAAAGTAAAATACGTTGAATGTTGCATTGTTTCCTTGAACGTATAAGCGACGTCGCCAGGCGAACACCTCCTTTTCTCTCTCTCTCTCTCCTTTTCTTCTTCTTTCGGTGACTCTCGTTGTAGGTGTACACAGGCCGAGGCGGCGAATGTAACTTTCATGAAATTGGTAATGGAATTTCATTCAACGTTTACACGAGTTTTTAACCCTCCCGTCGACGACCCGTTTTCGCGCTTTTCTCCCCCCCCCCTCCTTCGAGGCTTTCCTTATTTGCTTTAATACGCCGAGCGGGAGAAATTTCGAAATTTAAATGGATTCTGCCTTTCTACCTTCTCAAATACCGTTAAGAAACTTGAAATTGAAAGAATTCTCGCAGCAATTTCGTTTTGCGAACAAAAAAACTGCAACAACGCTAATCGAGTAGTAGAAGAACCCTAGAGGTTATTTACTCTCAAGCGAGAGTTACGAAATTTACCATTGATGGATTTTAGATCTCTTTAAATGTCATTTCCTTATCACGTCACTGGGTACCTTATCACACATTGTTTCCACGTTAATGTATTTTTTTTTGTCGCTATCATGTAAGCTCATTTGAGATAATTCTAATTTTAATCCATTGAGAATGGAAAGAACAAATTTAATTACTCCTTTTACGAATAAAGTTTCGAAAATTACTCGTTGTGTACTTATGAAAATTTTTACTTTTTTATTAATTCCCTCGATTTTATAGTGTGGATTTAATAATTTCTTTAAATTATTTCGCTTGATTGCATATGAATTTCGGTAAAAAGGATAAAAATAATTTTATGGATTAAGTAGTCTCTCAAGGCATCGAAACGGAAAGAAAATTCGTAATTGTTAAGCGCAGGTGCCTTTCGAAACGATCAATGCCAAGCCAGTCAGCCTATCCGGGAATCTAAGCATGACTATATGCCGCTCTCGGCCTCTAAAAATATATATATATATTTATCCCGAAGCCTTAACCCACTATCTTCGAGGAATCGACGTGATACGCTGCTGGACTACTGACACAGAGAGGAGAGATAACGTCTATGCTCTCGAGGATGCGTTTCATAACAGGGTTTATTAACTGCCCGCTGAAGCTTGCACGCGAAGCCATAGTTTACGAGTGCGTGGTTTAAAGGCAGAAAGAGCGTATTTTTTTTTTTTAACACGTGATCCATGTTTTTTTTTTTTTTTTTTTTTTTATACGTTTCTAAAAACTCCCGTTATTTCGTTTGACGATTGATCGATCCAGCTCATCTTTTTGATGGAGTAATAGCGTATTTTACACTAGCAATATTGTGAAAATTCATACTTCAGTCCATCGAAATCGTGATTTTTTTTTACTCCTGTCGTCGCTGTTGTGCGTTACATAAATCAAACTGTGACTGAACGTTGTTGCTCCAAAGAGTCGAGCCTATGTAGTATGTCCAGACTGTTATCGACAAGGAGATGCCATTCGAGTCATCCGCCTATACTCGTCATTGTTCTGCTGGTACGAAAACACCACTCAAATGGTAAAATCGAATTTTGCCTCTACTCTTTCGGGGTGTTACCTACCACACAAAGCGGCACTCCTTCAAAGGGGGAGCAGTGCAATGTGAAGCTACGATAGAAGGGGGAAAAAAAAGAATCGAAAGAGAGCGATTGACTTCGTCTCGCACGCGAAGTTGGGATTGATCCATTATTCAAGAAAAGGAGGAGACGTGTGGGGGGGAGATGAGAGATTGGGAGCAGAGCCGTTTGAGGAGCCTCAAATATTAGCCCCGCTCTCGGGCTTCTAAGAGACGTACGTCCAGGTCTGTTCTATTCAGCTTCGGACACATCTGTCTGTCTGGGACTCTTTTTTCTCTCTCTCTCTCTCTCTCTCTCTCTCTCTTTCTTGACCTTTTCTCTATCTCTCTCTCAAAGTGTAGTGGATCTCAGGCTTTTTCCATTCCGAAAGATTGCTGCCGAGTGACTCGTTTGTGGCCGTCCTGGGGGCTCTTTTAATTTCTCTCGCACGTGCGCGTCACTCGCGTGCGCTGTACTCGAGTCTCATTTTGCTGTGTTGCACAGCTGAGGTAAAAGGAAACTATTCATTCACTGAATCACCTCTGTTGGTTTGAAAATCCAGTATTGGTTTAACAATCAATGGAATTCAGTACTCGGTTAGTCAAAGCGAAATCTGCCTTACTGACATTTCTTTTATTACGGAACTTTGTTGGTTATCTTCTTAATGATACCGTTAATGGCAATCATAGTTTAAGTTTATTTTAATAGTAAATATTTGTACATTTCTTTTTTATTATTCTTCACAACGTAGACAGATCAGCTTTTGTTTTGCACTTTTTAACCTTCAAATATTTAAGTTTCAAATAGGCCTCAGTGTTAATTTAATGAGAACTTTAAATATAATAATACTTGCTCAAACGTTACTAGTTCAGATACTAGGATAGTGAAAAAAAAAAGTAATTCTTACGTGTTCATAAGCTACTGTAAAAAGACAATCAATATTAAACTCTATTACAGAGTAATTTTTTTGTAATAGTTATAAAGGAATTTGATGTGAAGTAAAAAAGATGTAAGAAATGAGAATGTAATACGATGTCAAAATCTGTACAGGAATAAATAAATTAAATTAAAAAATAATAACACTTGCTTAAACTCAATTAAAACTATTGATTTGAAAATACTTTTAAATTTCTTGTAAACAAGGGAACCATGTGATTAGTCTAAACTAATCAAATATTGAATAAATCGGTTTTTTCACGGTACAACTTTTTTAAAATTATCTCAAATCATTATCAAATTGTAATAAGTTGACATAAGGTGAATTTCCTTGTGACAAGTTAATTATTCAATCATTAAAAATGTTCAGTATCAGGGACAAAAAAATGATATTCTCATCCACCTGCTTACAATAGATCGAATCGTCACGAAATCTAAGCTAAAATACCACATTACGAGTCAACTCCCCGTAAACTAGTATAATACGTGTGCTCGGAACGTCTTGGAAGAAAAACGAAATATGATACAACACTCATGTATCCCCATAAGTGGGAAAAAAGGGAAAAGGAAAAAACAAAGTCCACCCCTCACCCGATCTCCATCGCAAAAAAGTCAATAATTCTTCCAAATAGAGAAACGGACTCTTATCTCGGTCTCCTTTCGCAGATAAAGTTTTTGCCTCCCGGCTAAAAAATCTGGAGCAGAGAGAGGTCAATGGGGTGGGGTTGGAAGGAGAAAACGCGTCACCGGCACCCTTCCCTTTGGCGTGTACGGTAATAACAATAATAATCACGTCGCTTCAGAAAAAAGTTGGACGAGGTGGACTTGTCGTCTCTCGCTCCTGATGAATGGCACTTGTTTACGCGTGTATAACATATACATGTGTACGTGGACCCACGCAAGCACACGAAGAATTCATAATCGAGTTCCTCCGTTTTAGTTATCTCCAGACTTTAATTCGGTCGCTGATTCTCATTTGCATTTGATCTCGTCGATATGCGTACGAGTATACGCGCCCGGCATTTCTAGATCCCTTCGAGTATTGTGGCTGCAATTGACACTTTATCTTCTGTTATTGGCGATCTTGTTTTTTTTTTTTTTTTTTTTTTTTCTTCATGACACAACTTAAAATGTTTGGATAGTTCTTGAGGATTCGTATGTAACTTATTTAATTATTGCATATGTGACAATTATACCTAATACGTGGATCGACTACAGGTTGTGTTGGAGAACAAAAATTTTTCGACTGCGTCGTAGATTTGTTTTAAGTATATTTTTTAAACATAGAAGTTATTTGTTATTTTTGCAGCAGTGGCCAGACGTAGGAACAATTGCTTTACAGATTTTTAAATACTTCAAAGGAATTTTTTTCTGAAAATTCAAAGCATTTTAATTGCACGAAAAAATATTTTTTTCAAAAAAAAAAAAAAAAAAATTGTCTGAAAAAACAATGCTGCAACATATTATCAAAAAATCAAATTTTTTAAAGATATCCTAAAGATATATTTAATAATATTTTCAAATATTTTGACTTCTTTACATTTGTGCATTGTCTTCTTTTCCAAATATGAATAATCTTTTTAATGAAAAACTGTTGCCGAATACTGGGTAAGAACTAGTTACAAAAAAAAAAAATGTTGCAAAATAAATAAATAATGCATTTTTAATGCAATTCATTTTAACATTATTTATTTTGTGCACGCAAAACAGCGCTATCCCCAGCGTGTATGCTGTCATTAACAGAGCATTGACTTCGGAAAGTTATACACTTCACAGGTCAACTTTGGCAAGGATCCATTGTTCTTATTGCGGAATGTGTGCTTTACATTTTAAACCAGGCTCTCGTGCAGTGCAAAAATGATGAAATTTCGGGGAAAAGTTTTATTTCCTTTATTGAAATTTATACCCTGCAGAGTTGAAAAAGAAAATTAAAATAAAATGAAATCGTATATTATAACGGTAAATCCACATAAAAAATTAATAAATGTATACCTGCACGTCGAACAAAAACGGTAACACAACCTGCACAGTGATTCAAAAAACAAAAAAACTAAGTAATCAAAATAAATTTGCGAAACAAATACAATTAAATTCACCGTTTCATTTCCCAAAAAGCACTTTTATAATTACTTCTTTATATTATCATGTTACTTCCCTCTTCCTCCCATATAGCTCGGCATAACAAAACAAACATATCAAAAATTACTCTCGTTGTTGAAAAAAAAAAAAAAAAAACCATGTAACCTACATATTCATTAAAAAATTCCAAACTCCCTATACATCGAACACCAAAATGCGACAGTCCAAAAAAAAACTAAAACCGGCACCAACTTTTTCATATATTTACCCATACAGTTATCATCGATCGGCGCGTGGTCAAAGTATCTCTCTTGGTCGTTCATTACCCCATTTAATTATCGCGGCCCCGAGTGTATTCGAAAAGAGACAAACTAACGAGCGAAGCAAAGGCTCTTTTTAGAAGTGGTACAGCCATAGATGAGGAAAAAAATAGGCCACGCTCATGTGTACTTAGCGACTTAGGTTTTCGAGCACTTTGCACCTTACGTTGTTTGTGCGAAAATAAAAAAAAAAGGCACGGCCTGTGATTTTTGCTCTTATCGCGATCTCGAGAATTGACGGGGGTCTCTTTTTTTTCCTCCTCGCAATTATGAGGGATGGGGGCCCCGTAGCTACTGTATTTCGGGGGTCCCCTGATAATTATATAAATAACGTACGTATGGTTTTTCTTTATATCCCATTGGAAACGAGTATTTTTTTTTTTTTGTACCTTCGTCGAAAATATATCCCCGAGTACATGTTTAAAATACACAACGAGGCGAAACGAAAGGGACGGGAAAAAAGAGCGCCAGCCCGTGTGTGATTCGCATGCAGCGTGCGAGCGTCAGTGTCGAGATATGACAGAAGAGGGAGAGAGAGAGAAACGACGATTGCGTGCCCGTGCGTTTGTGTATATGTATATGCTGACACTCAATCCATTTTGCTCGTTCGTTCGTTCACGTCATCGTCGTCTCTGTTTTCTCACGGACGTCAAGAGCGTGTTACGTGGACCAATTGACGGTGGTACACGCGCGACCGAAACTTTTTCAACGAAGAAAGCGGGATGCTGGGATGGATTTTACAATAGACGATGTGGGAAAAGCTCCTTTCGTTCGATACCCTTTGACCACTCTATGGCTGTAGTGCAATGAATTAGTCGTGAAATTAGGTTGGGAGCCACTACTGTGCTGTTTAATTACGTGAGTAGAGGTCGATCGCTCTATAGTGGCGCGACGCTGAGGAAAATTAAGTGAACTCTCGGGTTGATGGACCATGCGGTTTTTATTTCCCGAGAATTGAATTTTGAACGATAATTTTTTTTTTTTTTTTTTTAATTTAGAAGCTGTTTGATGTTGGATCTGTCGCTTCATAATGACTGTTGCTACAAAAACACCTTTCGAATTGCTCCACAAGTTTCATTAACGAAGAATTGATTTGTATTTCGATCAATGATTAAATTTTATTTTTACTTAAAGATTATTTTAATCGACAATTAAAATTAATCTTTAATTAAAATAATATCGAATTAAATTTAATTAAGGGTTAAATCTATTCGTAATTAAAATTCGAATTAATTTACTATAAAATTAATTTTTAATTCAAGTACGAATAAATTAAACAGTTTGTTCTAAATTCTAGTACACTAATACAATTGTGATATGACTAGATCATTTAAAACGCTGAAAAAGGATTTTTTTAAATGACAATATAAATATTTTTTCAAGAAATTTTTATTTTTAAACTATTTAAAACGAGCTTTTTAGGTATGGAAAATCAGACAATTAAAAAAAAAATGAAGTTTCATGATATCTTGAAAAGGTTTTTTTGGAATGTCTCTCTTTGATCAAAATTAAAAAAAAAAAAAAAAAAAAAAAAAAACGTAAAATTTAATAGCGTTTTGAGCTGTTCTGAACGTGAATTCAAGGGTGTTTAATTGTTCCATCACTTTGAAACTTAAAAAGGTGTTCATAATGTAATGCATCAACCCTATTACACACGTTAAAAATATAAGGAATACTGTGTAAAAGATCGTAAAAAATAATGATACAATAGGGAAACTTCAGCTTCGGTTTCGTGTTCGATGTACTAAATAAGACTACTTAGAGTGTTTTTGTATACTTAACTTTTTTTATGTACATTTCTCATTTGGCTTTGTATTATTTAGAGAGAAAAAAAAAAAACAATTCTCATGACATATTTTTTATTTTAATAACATCAGCAAAGATTGCTATCCTTTCATTCAGGTATAAATATCTGTAACAGTTCGAGTCTCGCATCAAACAATACTCAATGGCGTTATATAGACTTTCAATTTTTTTTTACTCGGTATGTATCCAAAACATGGCCCTCGAGTATTTTTCCGTACCCAAAAGTATTACTAAAAAACTTGCCCGCATCTCTGAAATCCCTATATTACTCCAATAATCATTATTATGAACGAAAACACTTACCTAATTTATCTCCGTAAACCGATTCCTCCCCCCAACCAATTTTTTTTTTCTTTTCATTTTTCATTAAATCACATTCCAAGAAAGTATTAAATTCACAGGCACGCGGGACAATTGGCCGCCTCTCGGGTTCGTTTAATTACTATCAAATGCCTACGCGTGCGCTTGCGCGTCTCGAGGCAAATTTTCACACGAGATGAAAGCCAGCGGCTGGTAAATTAATACCTCGACGCGCTTAGAGCTGCACCAATTCAAACGAGGGTAAACATTCAAAATTTTTAAGATCCATCCGCACGCGCCTTACATAATATACGGTACGCGTTAATTATGAGAATCAAACGGTGAAATTCAATGACTGTACGGAACAAGTGAAGATTCCAAGCTGACGATGTAGGTACATAAAAAAGGAATTGCGTAACGGCAAGGCGCTAACGCGGATCGAACCATATGCGATCGCGAAGGCCGTATAGTCTTCAAATACACTCGACTCTCGGGTGTGTATACGCGTTTGCGACTACAGGCGTAAATTGACCAGATCAACTTTTCTATGCAGGCTGTAAAGTCAACTTGCTGTGGGTCCAGAGGATTTCTTGGGAAGCATGTATGGGTTACTGAGATTATTATTATTATTATTATTGTGGGTTTTTTTTTTTTTTTTTTTTTAAGTTACACGGTTGTTAAAGGTTTGGTTTGAGTGTTCAATGACACACATTGTGAATGAAAATTACATAAAGTTCATGTTGTTTTAGTCGTACGAAATACACTAGATTTTTATTTTTAAAAACTCGTGTAAAACATTATTTTCATATTTGTTAATCCCACGTAATAGTAGAGTGTTTAAAATTAAAAGAAATATTTCTGTTTGTGCTTGAACTCATTTTGAATATTAATATTTTTTTTTTTAATAATGTTAAAATAATGTAAAAAAAAGATAATGTTTTAAATTGTATTCTAATTTTGTTATGGGCTTGTATGTAATATTGTGGACATCCACAGTGCTAAGTTAGAGGGGAATCTATTGTACAACACTTCTACACTAGTTATTATGTACGTGATACTCATTTACTTAATAATAAATTACAAATAAAATTTTTTAGATTAAAATACTAATTTATTATAGTCCAGTCAAGAAATAATTTCAAAGATTTAATTGTAATATTAAATAGTCGAAAAATAAATTGGGTCTAGACACTTGTTTTGCTTAATCTTGTTTCATAAGAACAATTATCAAGATAATTTCAAACAACTTATGTCTGAGTTTTTGATATGCACTTGATGCATTTGAATAACATACATATTTCGTAAATAAAGATACTAGTTATAATTGCACTGAAGTTATAAACATTATTTTGTTGATTCCTTCGTAAAATACAATTATTTTATAACAACAAAAATTAGTAAAAAAATTTTAATATTCATAACGATGACAATGCACATTTTCCATATAATTATGATGATATTTTACTGCAATAGCAATTTTTTAATGAAATTATAAAAAAAAACCTTGAAAAAAGAAATTTTGTTACGAGGCCCTTTACCTTACGCTGATTTGTCTTTAAGCGAATTCTGTGTGCGCTTCCGTGCTTTACAGCTTCGAATCACCTCAAAGAAGCGTGTTACTCGACGATTTATTTGCAACCAATGATCGAAGGCGTGTCTGGTATAATAAAGCAACTCGTTACATTAATAACATTAATAACACGGAGTCGGGCAAAAAAAACTGGAGGTACCTACGAACAGAAAAAAAGGCACTACTCGTGGTAGTTGCGCAATCGACGTGCGATCCATCTTTTATCTGATACAAAAAAAAAAGGAGAAGTATTATGGTATAATGGAAGGAGAAACATATCCGTATCAGCTCGCACGATTCCCTCCTGCATTAACGCGGAAAAAATTGCATAATTCACGTGATGAGTTTCCTTTCCTCGTTAAGTGGAGCCTTGGAATATTAAATGCAAACACACGGTGCGCGTGGCTCGTGTAAAAATGAAAAGCCGTTGGCTCTCAATAGCGCCTCGGCTTCCTTTTCAGAGACGTGACGCGGGAAAAACGCCCCTCGCGTCGTCACCTCTTTTTGCGAAAAAAAGAAATAGCAGCAGCAACAGCCACAACAGTGTCGTCGAAGACCGAAACGTTTATTTAGCGCCTCTTTGACTCTCAATTACGCTGACGAGCTTCGCAACGTGTTCGCGTGAAAGCTGCGGCGCGAATAAGGGGTTTTGAATGTGCATTGGAACGAGGTATTGACGGAGAAATGTGCTTACGCCTTTTTATCGCGTGTTTTTAAAAAATTCCCGACCCCCTTTGCATTTTTCATTCATTCATTTATACTTGAATTGAATAACCGAACCTTTTTTCTTTTTAATACCATTCAGCCAGTTTATCAATTCAATAAAAATATTATTTTCAAGAAGAGTCGTGATCTTTTGGTAAAAGATATTCCCACCTAATGAAGGATTTATTTATTCATTAGAAAATACATGGGTATTAATATTAAGTCTGATTGCATACTGGGTGGCAAAAGTTAACAAGTGGTACATCTACAATTTTTATACAAGACAATGTGAACAGATGATTCATCGAAAAAATTTGTATAATATATCTTTCCGCTACTCATGAAGATCTAATACAAAGTAATGATTTACGAGCCGCGTTGATTGATGTGTGAGTAATATATTTGATAAGGTATACAGGAAGTTATAATTTAAAATTCAACCCACACTGTTTCTTTCGCTCATTTAGTGTTTTTTAAATGTCTAATAATTTTCCTCACAATTTAACGATAGTGATAATTGACATTTATTTTTGAATAATACAAGCATCAATGGATTATAATAAAAAAATAAGATCAAAATCAAGTGGAAGACGAAATGTGTACATGACATTATAATACATTATAATATACTTTAATTGAGCTTGAATTTCTCGTAAAATTATTACTTTATATGGTTTTTTATTTTGTATTTTTTTTTATTCATTTTTACTTTTGAGTTTTCACAAATATTTTGCCCATTAACATGATTTGTTGGAAAAAAATCGCATGTATGAATAGTAAATCATGAAATTCATTAAAAACTTAATAAGGGAGATTCTAAAACATATGAATATAATGTTCCAACGGAACCGGCGGTAAACATCTTTTTCAGGTTTAAACCTTTGTTAGATTTAACCCTTGGAAATTCGCTTCGAAAAATGTTCTTTAAAATCACACAGATTTGTTACATCAACAATACACAAAAATCTAAAGCATCGAAGCATTGTCATCTCACCCCACCGTGACCACCAAACCCAATGATCATCAAATGTATGAGATACGCACTCATCCCCCCATACGTCCCGACATCAACGAGTCGCCCCATAAACCGCTATCTCGGCCATAAAATGAAATTGCGCGTATACATTTGGTGGTCGGAGAGGGTCTTAGGAAAGAGACGACACTTTAGGGTTGTCCGTTCGTCTCTACGACGGCACGCCATTGATCGCCGTTATTATCTTCCCTAATTCGGCGAACGGAGCGTCAAAGGCTTTATCTCCTGCTGGAATGTCCCCAGCGGTTTCGGGACTGTTTGGTCCGCTGATGATATAGCGAAGTGTGTGTTCGCTTTTGCGTTGCACTTACCGCGATACTGGGTACTTACACGATATTCGCCTAGGGCGGTGCGACTAGTCATGACCACGTGAAATAAATAAAGTGACACTGTACGCTTAGTTATCAAATATAAAATTTAGTCATAACTAGCTAAAAAAAATACACCCTTGACTTTTTTTACTAATTTTTCATTATTAATATTTAACGTATCTAACCTGTAGATTTGAAATAGTACATCTCTACGTTTCCTTTTTTAAAAAAATCATGCAAATTACTTGGTCTAGATAAAAAAAAAAAATCTCTGCCTCGCTCATTTTTGTGGTCAAATGCCATAATTAGGATTTATTTTACTTTACAAAAAGCCATAACTTAATCGGATGCTTTTCCTATTTTTTACACACTGAAAGAGAATTTTAAAGAAAAAAGAAAATATTCATGGAAATACTTGCAAATAAATGATCTCTTGAAATAAGCTTGTACATTCTTACTTTGAGAAAACATTTATTTCAAACGAGAAAATTCTCTTAATGTAGAAAAAAAAATACTATCTTGTTTCGAGAGAATATTTACATTGGCACATACGTGAAATACGGTTTACCTGAACCTTTTTAAAATTTAACCACATGAAAGCAATACCTGCATGAAGATATACTCAATAATGATAATACCTTCAAGAAGATTCAAAAAAATTATAAGAAAATGACTTTCGTGCACCATATTACCACAACAGAACGTACCACATATTTTATAACTCTGCGTCAACGGTATATGCGTCACCTTGTGGAAGACCGTACTGCTTGCAGCCTAGGTCGGGTGAGAGGACTTTAAACTCACGGCCTACCTTTTCTGAACTCCTCCATCCTTTAACATGATCCTATGAACATTCACACACATTAACACTGACATAATCCTGTGGCATGGACGCTTTGGACCGTTTGCGGGGTATGGCTGCCGCCCGTAACCCTGTGCTTGGACGGGAGCAGGAGGCGAGACTCGATGCGGTGGCCGGGGAGGCCTGGGTATCTCTACCGCTGATAAAGTCGGACGTCCATAAATAAAAAAGATGTGGCGATCCTTTTAATTAAGGAATCTGGCCATTGAAGGACTATATGGAGGGCACTTTTAGTGCACGGCCAGCTGGTACTCTCTCGCACGGCCGGGGTTTGTAAGGTGACGGTTGTCTTGCCCTGGCTTGTGGCCTGGGGTGGACATGACACGGGAGAACCGCACATTTGCACTATAAACAATACCCTATCACCTAGTTTACTTATTCCTGGGAACTCCTAAAAAAGGTTCGACGTGTTTGCCGTGCGGAGCTACCTGTGAACTACCAAAGGGAGATCCTGGGCTGCTAGCCGAAATGACCCGAACTGTCTTTGGCTCCTGCTGACTGCAAAACTGGAGGCTGGATTCCTAATCAGGTCCGGTCAACAAGCTAACATTGAGGGAGCCGCTTGGTTTGGGGTTGGATTGGTTGTGCTGTGTCGGTGATTTTGCTGGGCGGCAATTGCCTGATGCTTGTGCCTGCTTGGTCTGGCATGAACTTGCTTGGATCGGCATGGTTGCTGGTTCTCTCTGGCTGCGGGGCTTCTTCAGTGTGGTGAGTGCGTTCTGTTGCGTGCTGTCTGCCGGAAACTATGCAGCCTATAATAGAGCGCTAGATAACGGGTCCTCAGGGACCCCGAGTCCTTTTCAGGGGTCGATATGATTGGCACCACTAACAACCAGTGGCTCCATCCTGAAGTAATGCTAACGTGATTCCAGGGTGAAACTAAAGCCACGTGGCACGTGGTTATTAGTGGTTTAATAAAAAAAATCCACCGAGTCCCACTCTACCGCTGGCCCTGCTGTGTGCCTCGATGGATTATCCCTCCCTCCGTAAAAAAAACCGTATTTCATAACTGCTTTTCATTGAAGTTTATTTTAATCAACAGTTTTTTAGAACCTAATTTCATCTTACAGCACTTCTAATACAAATACATGCAACAGTTGTCCCTTTTATGACGTTTTTTTGTAAATTCATCCAGTCATTTGGTAATTGCTCGTCAAAATTTTTATTCTTAATTTCAATTTAAAAAATCACACCCTTTAATTTTTTCATTGATAAATATTCGAAAACGATATTGTTTTCTCTACATCCTATTAACGCCACTTCACTTGTCTCACATTTAACTTCTCAAGCGGCACAGGTCACACTGTCCAAGGTAAATATCGTATTCTTCAGTTAAATGATTACATTTGAATGAATTGAATGAAATACGTGTACGTATGAAATATAATATCAACCGTAACAATCAAAATCATGCAAGTGCATGGAGCTCACCTCCGAATTACTGGTAGCAACGCTACTCAGACTCGGCGACATGGCGCCCGTCGTGAGATCCGGACTGGGTTCCACGTGTTGTCCCTTGCCTGGCAGTAAACTAGGCGCGTGTGGGTACGAGGTGAGGTGTGGATGCTGTTGTTGTTGTTCGATCAAATGCACCATAGGATCGGGTGGCGCGCTGTGTACCGTCATTGGACCCGTGTCGAGTATCGTTGGGGCCTGGTGGGCCGATGCTGTGTCCAAACTACCGTGGCTATCGCTGCCTGCCGTCGTTGTTGTCTTCGCCGAACCGTCCAACGACGAGCTTGATAGGTTGGCCGACATGGAGCGAAACGACTCGTGGAGGTACTGGCGCACTTGGTTCTTTTGCTTTTGCACGACGTGGTAGCGCGTTGGATTCTCCAGCAGTGTTCGCACCTACAAATAAGAGAAAGGGATTAGTGTCGGGTGTTTTTTTTTTTTTCTTTCTTTTATAACGAAACTTTAAAACTTTTTAGTAGATTTATCCATCAATCATTTTACAAAAATCGTTTATTCAGTAATATGGAATAGTTGGAAATTTCTTTCGTAAAAGGAGCAATATTTTCGTGTCGTCTCCATTTTTCTCCACTCTATGCGTTTTTGAGAGGCTGGTGTGTTATGGCACAAATACTCTATTCAAGAAACCAGGAGCACGACAAGCTGGACATCTCAAACTTCTACCTTCATAACTTTGCGCAAAAGTAGGGTAGAGCTCCGCATTAGCGAGTTACTGTTTAATTTTTCAATTATCCCACCGTACGTTACCACGTCCATATCCCCCCATCCCAGCCAAAAAAGCATACTGCGTTAAATTTTTCCTCATTCGATGAATTTCCAGTTTTCCCTATTGTATCGTATACCTACATGATGTATTCACATCCGTAAAATATGCAAACTAATATCCTGTCCTTTCAGTACCTGAAAATCATCGTGTGAATGATTTTTCCACTTCCAAAAATAAATTTAAAAAATTATGGAGTACTCCATACTGTTCATTTTATTTCTTAACAAACAACAACAAAAAAGGGGGAGGGATGATGCGAGCCGACTCTTTTTTGTTTCTAACCTTCACAATCTAATAAAAAGAAAGAGAAAAAAAACATAAAATTTAGGTCACACAAAGAGCCTCTCATACAGCTTCGAGCGTATCCGAGAACCAAGAAATCCACGAAAAAAAGTAAACGATGACAATTGCTTTTACCTTACCTAAAAAAAAAAATAAAAAAAAAAAAAAAATCTGCGACACTTTCGTGTTTCACGAGGGAAGACATCATCCTCACCTTTACTCGTCGATTCTTGTCCGAAAGCAACTCGAGACGACGCGCACCTAGACCCTTTTTTTTTCTTTATCAGCCAAAGGGCGTGAATTACAATACCCCGCCTGACCTTGCCTGTGGGAGTCCTCCCAGCTTCTTTGAGCAGAGAGTGTGCGTTTCTTCGACTCAGACGTGAGGCATTGTTCTTTTTCCTCCCTTTTCGACTTTATTTTTTTTTATTTTTTTTTTTTTTTATCGCACAACTGCTTGAGAGAATTTCGCGTATGTCGTATTGTGTGCTGCTGCTGTTCGTTTGACCTCCTCGGGTGCGCAAGTGGGAAAGGTGCAGTTGAAACGAATTCGCTAGGACGAAAAGGGGAATATCGTCGCACGCGCCAAACGTACGTATTATCTTTGTGTATTTTTTTTTCTTTTTTTTTTTCCTTGAGTGTCCCCTTTGTTTTATTGTTCTGAGCGAGGGCGTCTTTCTTGCTTTCTCTTGGTTCTTGATAAGCCCAAAGGATAAACAGTGGAGTATAAAAAGGGGGTGGGAGGTCGAATTTTGAGATTTGTCTCAGGAATTTGTTTTTATGCTGGTAAGATAACGCCCGGCAAGAGTAGCGTTTGAGGCGGGTGATGCGTGCGGGTCGGAGTTGACTTTTGATGTGGTTGTCGTGGGATGCCGTGCATTACAAATGATGTGGAAATAAAAGAAAAATTACTCTCGAATTTGGATATCGCGATCGGATGTTTGCTGCTTCGATCGTTTTTTGTGACAAAAAAGCTGTGCTGTAGCATGAATTTTTATAAGTACGGCATGTACTTTCGTTATCTAATCGATATGAGTTTCTTTTAACAGTGTAGGGACACGGTGAAGGGTCTCCGTAGAAATGTCATTTTTTGTATTTGATAGATTATTCAGTATCACGTGGCTCTTGAAACAAATGTTGAAAAATTTTTTTAACTTACGAGGAATCACTGCAGTATTCAACTCGCGAGAAGTGTTTTCGATGGATTATCCTACAAAAAATTTTTCCAAATTTGAAGAAAATATCAACAACAAAGTACCATTTTTCAGACTTTTTTGACAATTCACGATTTTTGACTCAGATTTTAACTAGATTTTCACACAATTTTCTTTTGCAATATTAAGTCTACTACCTCAGGAAAAAGTAACGAAAAGTTTTGTTCGGTTTTATCTAGGCTTATTTATATAAGTTTCATTTTTTTTTTATATTTTCATACAGTTTTTCATACAACTTAATCAATAAAGAATTTTTAAGAAAAAAAAAAAAAAAAGAAAATTGTCAAGAGAATTGATTATTATACGAGTAAAAAATTTTACAATTATGTCACAATAAATTCAAAAGATTATGAAGGTTTTCATCATGTCGCTGATAATAAAAAAAATTACTTAAATAAGATTTTTTAGAGTAAGTATTTCTAAGTTCTTAATTTTCCGTATGTAGATGCTCTAATTTTAAGTGAATTTTTTTAAGGGGGAAAGTGAATTTAAGATAGAGAGCCGTATTTTTTTTCTACGATCGTAGTCGTAGGCGTGGCTCCCAAATTTTTCAAACAACCCTATCCATTTCAAAAAGCTTCATAATCATAAATCTTAAACTATACAACCTATACTCATTACAAGTTAAATAAAAAGTGACAAAAAATGCAAAAAAAAAAAAAAAAAAGGAAACATGCTTGAAGAAGAATGTGAGGGGCTTGCTCATTTAATATGCCATACAAGAAGACCTCTTTTTAGCCTGCAAGCAGCGAGAGCAGCCGAGCTTGCACTAGTAGGTAGTCTATATATGTGCACCTAGCAAAGCAAGGTTGGTAGTAGCAGTAGACGGATATTAAAAAATTGAAGCAGAATTTTCTGGAACGCGCCGCGCCGGGCAACGTGCAAATTTCCGCGGACTCGTAAACACTTGTTTCGCCTCCTCTTCTTACGCGTATGTGTGTGCGTACACTATACGGACAAAACTCCCCGCCGGCAACTCTGTATCGAATCCCTTTTATTTACCCGTGAAAATTGCACTTTGCTCACACGCCAACACACCCACTTGGGTATAGCTGTAGGCGCGTGCGAGAAAACTTGATTAGCTTCTGTATCCGCGGGTGGATGCCGTTTTTTTTTTTCCGGACCTTTATCGCACTTTCATAAACTTCTTTTCCCACTATTGAAAAATCATGCATAGACTTTCGGTAAGTGATGTTATAAAATCTTTTCTTTCCTTTTCATTTTTCTTTCTTACAGTTGATATGTTTTATTTCTTGTAAAATTAAGGTGGATTTATTCGTCTTGGTAATTGATCAAGTGTTGTAGTATCAAACAGGAATTTACAAGCTGAGTTGGAATTTTAAAAAATCTGCTGTCGTTACGTTTCATAATTTTATTTCACTTGGTACCTGGAGAACTTGTGGTGGCACATCGACGCCGATGGTAGGCATACTCGTGGGTGGCACAGGTCTGGGGGGTGCCGCTGCAGGCCTCTGTTGCTGCAAGCTCTGTCGAAACTCGGCTTCGCGACGCTCCTGCTCTTGAAGTTGCTCGCGCATCAACTGGAGCTTCAATTGAGTGCGCGACGTCGGCGTTGCTGTCTTGAATGTCGGTGGACTGAAAAATTGAATAAAAATTAGTGTTTTGGTCATTTGGTAGCTTTTTTTTTCTACGTGCAAAGGTTAGATGAAAAGAAATCTTATCGATCAGTGTTGACGTTGATTATTGCTCAAATTTTGATTTATTTATTTGTATTTAATTGGATGTCACACATGCTTTGTACAAAAGAAATTTTCCTCATAAATGAAACATGGCTTTGTTTTTATTACTTTACTATTGTTTCACAAAATTCAAAGACAGTATTGCTTTTAAATAAAAGTATTTCAAAATAGGTGACTGCACTGTTAAAAATCAGTTCAATCATGAAAAAAAGTATATTTAAAATTGAACAGACTATACAAAATTTATGTTAATGATATTTTACACGAATTTTCTGACAAAAATGCTCCAAAAATTATACATTAGAAGATATTTTTGTTTAATTTTTACATCTAATTCATGCGATTTAATAATTCACACTGATTCATATGATTAAAAAATTTTTATTAACAAAAAAAAGGTTCTTAAAACCATTTTAAAATAAGACCTACACATGGTATAGAAAAAATTTTTTTAATAAAATTAAACAGCCCCATTTTTTATTGTGGGTACAATCTGTTGATTATCAGATGTGAATCATTTCGTTTATTACAATTTTAAAATATTTTCTGCGTAAAGACCCTTCCTAAGAAACCAACTCTTAAATTTTGTTTGATGGTAGAATAAGTCGCAGCACATCAACTATACATTTGCATTTTGTAAGACTCAATACACATCGAAATAAAATCAAATGTCTATTATCAGTAAGATGAATTTCTGCTGGCAACTAACAGTTTCAAGTCTTTTTACACTAGCTTTCTTTGTGCAGTAGTAAACTATGCACTAAAAATTAATTTTTCGATCCAAACTTCATTTTTTAATTACAAAAAAGGTGTAACACTTATTGTGTTAAAATGATTGAGTATTCATCACACTTCATAACCAATTTTTTCCCATCACTATTAATCAATAAAACGAACGATATAGAATTTAATCCAATCAACTTAATTGTCAATTTCAATTACGATAAAATAAAATAGCAATTCTATGACGTAATTGAAAATGACGCCTCCCAGTGCCCAAAGCTATATATACATGGCTCTCCTGGATGTACACACACATATACGCGTGTGGCTCAATTTGTGTTTCCACGTGACATAATTATCATGGGTACTTTATGTATACAGTATGGCGCATAATAATTACAGAGTTTAGAATAATTATCTAGTTAATAGACAAGCGCGCGAGTGCGAGCTCTCGTCCCAAAGTATTAATAAATTCACAACGAAGTTTAGCTAATTACGCTAATCAACTCGAAGCACTGCACTTGTTATTGAATATATGGTACAAATTAGATTGGGCGTGAAAATACATTTCCATGTTTGCAAGGATTAAAAATTGTTGAGAAAAAACATAAAATAACAATCAGTAATTCAAATACGATGCCCACACTTCTGTGGAAAACCTCAAAATTCACATAAAAAATTAGCCTAAAACATAATTTTTTTTTTGGACAATACATTGACGCCTCTTTATACAAATTGAAAACAGAGAGAGCTGCTATATTATCTTGCGGCTCCTTCGAACCTCCATATTATAATGAACACATCCACACCCGACACGCTGCACTCGTATGAGCTCTACATATACATATACGTGTTCATTGTTGTTGCAATTGCAAAGCCTACCATCTGGCGCGCACACATCCAGGAGAACCCGTCGGCCGTCGGCCTAGATGCACTTATGTGCGCAGGTGGTAGTATACCGACTACCGAGAGATTCCGACTTCCGACGCCGTCTGTTTACACCTTCTGTGCGACAGATAATACGTGTGTACCTATTGCGATACATACATGTAGGCCACGTGATATCTCTGGCGCGCGTCAATGCGAAGACGCGAACGTCGCCTGGTTGGTAATACGCGTGTTAGCTTTGCGTCGCCTCAAATTCTGTGAGTAGTTGAGGGAGTTAATTGAAAATTTAATGGGACGTATGCAGAGCGTATGCGTATACGTATGATGGATGCGTTGAGTTGTCTTGGATGTGAATTTTATTTAAAAATTTGAGTCAAGGGTGCTCCAAAGTTGAAAATAATTTTTTTTTCAAAGCGCAGTTTTGGGAGACTGATTTTTGTCTTTCCAATGCTTTCAGGGGTATGAAAAAATGTTCAAGAATGTAACAAATAAGTTGTAGTATTAAAAAAAAAAAGAAAAAAAAAATTGTAATTTCTGTCACAGAAGAGCCATCGGGGCTTTTTTTTGGGCTCGAAAGATGGAAGGGTAGTCCTGGTTAAAGCGTAGTAACTCCTGTGGAAAAGAGTGTTTTTATAAATTATGTATTATACATATTTATATTTTCTAACAAATCAGTAAACAGATGTACCATGCTATAATTATCTTACAATAACGACAATCTCATCATTTTTTAATGTGCGTGAAAGAAAAAAACTAAGGTAAAGTACCCTCTATTCGGACACATAATTTTAGGTAATCCACTATTTCTAAATTCACAAAGAAATTAGCTGTTTTTGCGAAAAAGACGGTTGACATATAGATAATAAAGTAATTTTTCTGTCACTTAAAAAAAAAAAAAGTTCTTTGTGACGGTGTGATCATTGTTTAAAATAATTATAAAGATTCAGTCTCAAAACCCCTATATTCGGACAATGCATTTCTAAATAGTCCGAATATAGATCCCGTTACGACGTAGGGACCATAATCCGGACAGTCGTGAACATTGAGAAAATGAGGTTATGGCAGATCTTTATATACAGTTATATTTTACTTTAATGGCTTTAATTTGTTAAACAAATGCAAAAAACAAATTATTATTGTATTTTACTACATAGTATAACCATTTCTTTGCACTTGTAAGCAAGTGAATTGCTGGATTATGTGTGTGTCCGAATATGGGGTACAGTTTGAACCGTAGTATCTAATTTCCGGACAGCAGCCAAACACAAAAAACCTCGATTTGCAAGAAAAAACATTTTTTTTAATGAATTATCAAATTAATTCGACGTATGTTGTAACTATCCTAAATCAATTCGATACTGTAGATTACAAATAAATTTTTTTCATTCAGAAATTGTAAAAAAATCATGTAATTATCGCTGCTGTCCGGATATAGGTCCGAACAACACTTTTGTCCGAATACAGGGTACTTTACCTTATTGTCCTGCAGCTGTGCTTTAAAAATACTTTCATTTTAATTTTAAAGGGCTCCTAGCTAGAGTATTTCGAAAAATTATTTTTATTCATTTTACATCAGAGTTACACTATTTATTGAATTTATATTATTATTATTTAGGGGTAGATGGCCCAATTATCGAGGGTTTCATATAACTAATTAATAGAGTGTGATTTATGAGCAAATTTTAGTTTTTCACTGGTGAAAGTACTCAATGGCTCGAATTTTTATTAAAAATAGTTTAAATAATTACACAAACTTCATTCATATAATATTATAACTCAGACCCTCGATAATAGGGATAGAGCTTGGCTGTAAGGGATGTGAGTGCCATGGCCACCCAGTCCTGATTTATTGATCTTTAAATGAAAATCATTACATACCATTTTATATTAATAAATTTCAACTTGCCATAAAAATATTTGAGATGCAATCTAGTCTCTCTGGATCTACATTTTAAGAAATACACTTATAAAAAATTTATGGACACAACACATTTCATAGGTGAGACATAATTCCTGTTTGAAAAATTGATCACTTACTTATTCTAAAATCATAGAATAACTAAATCACAATTAACAAAAAATAAATTATAAAAACTCTTAATATAACGGATAATTCGATTTCCGCGAAAAATAATGCAGCTATAAAATTACCCACCCCTCTCCGTGTTCCTGAAAATTAATCATCCAACATGTTCGAAATCGGAGCCAGAAAAATTCTCATTTTGAAGCTCATAAGTGTATATTTGCATAAGTTTCCAACGCGTGTCTGCAGCTATACAAAATAATCACTCATTGATGCGCAAGCATGGCTGCGGCAAAATTAAAAGTTGAGCGACAGCAATTCCCGCAGGGACGCATGTGCACATAAAGAATACACGAAACATCTCTATTATTTCATGACTCGTTCGTTTTTTTTTTCTTTCCATTTCGTTCCTTTATTTTTGCTCGTTGGGTTTCATTGTGCATTATGCGTGCACGTAGCTATCGGAGCTGCCTGATCATTGTTTTCGCTACTACTTATTGGTTGTCAAGAAATATACACATAATATATTCGAGGTCGATAGCTATTCGACGTAAGGTGACTTTTGGAAATTGCAAATTATCTTCGGTTTGTTGAATCTTTTTTATTTGATATTTCACTGTAAAAAATCGGTGTATTTTCGTATACATTTCACTTGCAGGCCAATGGCTGTGCCAGCATCTACAAATGATTTTGCGGGACAAACTTTGTATCCTTTTTGTGAAAATTATTTGTATTTTCTGCATGTATTATTTAAATCAAAGTAATTCTGTTTTTTTTTTTTTTTTTTCTATATATTTTTCATGATTCCTTCAAATTGAAACTAAACATTGATAACTAAAAAAAATTAATTATATCAAACTCGTGAAAATAATACTCCCCAAAAAAAATTTATTTTCTACCGATCTACATAACTACGTAGATAATTTTTAACTTTCAAATGGTCAGCTGAGTAAAGAACATCTTATCTCGTAAATATTATTCAGTTCTTTTAGGATGAGATGTTCTTCCAAAGAAATTGGAGATTAGTAATACTTCAAAAACATTGTAGAGATGTTCTTTGACTCAGGTGAAGAAATAATGTTATTAGTACAGTAATATTACAGACAAAATTTCTAATGGAAATTCTAAAAACTTTATCCTAGACATTATTGCATTTTTGAAAAAATGAACCAGTCACAATAATATGCACTTTTTTAATAATAAAAGAAATTTTTGTACATAAATACTTAAATGGATAAGTATAAAAAGATAAGTTATTAAAAAAATTTAAAAAAAAAAAGATTGCAAACGAGTTTCGAATGAAAAAGCAAAACCAGCGGCAGCGTGCGAGCTTTTAACTCTGACCACGCCGCCATATCTTAGTGTACTGGGAAAGGAAATTTAATAGGTTTTAATGTAGAGCCGTGTGCCTATTGTGATCCTCACAACCACCAAATGTATCGCTATACTTTAACTTTGCATTGAAGTGGCTCATGCGCTTGGTGCCGTGTAAAGGTCTCTGATGCCTCCTGGCCACTTACAACAATTTAATAATTAGTTGAAGTGGGAAAAAAACTATCGTTTGTTAATTAAACAGTACAAAAATTGAACATTACATACTACATAACCCGGTAAGCTTTAGATTTCATGTATCATAAATATTACGCAAATAATACTTTTGATTATCGAGGAAGACACACTTAAAGCATACGAAATATTTAAATGTCATGAATAATAAGGTTTAAACAGTTAAATTTCCACCTGCGAACGCCTCGATTAACGCCTTAACATCGCGAGCACAGGGGAGCGCATTAAAAAACTTTTAATTTTAACACTTTTTCACTGTACTCCAACTACATACAGGGTACTTTTTAAAAACTGCCTTATGCCGCACCATTGCACGCTCTACTTAAGCTTATAGAACTGCTACGGCTCCTACACATTGTTGGCGGCGTGGTCAGAGTTAAAAGCTCGCGCGTCGCCACTTGTTTTGCATTTTGGTTCAAGTCTATAATATGGCAATTAAATTTTTTTTTTTTTTTCTGATTTTGCTACACACGATGTGATTTGGAGTAAATATTAAACTATTTACTGTTATTTTTATAAATATTTTAAGTTAGCTATGACAGTATGAGAAAAACCGTGCAATAATTATAATGGCCCAGTAGCATTACTTTACTAATGCTATGAACAATATAGAGTTTAAAAATACATCAGTTATAAATCTTATGATTATAAGTGAAAATTAAAAAATGTAATCATTTATTCAGTACTTCAGTTATGAATTCACATAATACTAAAATGTTATATTTAAAAATGTGTGTAAGAGAGAAGGAACAAGCCGGAAAACTGTATCCGATCTGACATAAATAAAGAGAAAGAAAATTTGTATTCTTCAAAATGTTTTTTTAAATGTTTAGTCAGCGATGTTTGTAGAACAAGCATTTCGCACACACGTACGCTTATGGATTTATATATTAAATAATTTTCATAAGCTCGTAATAGCTAATGTTTCAGCTAAATGCTCTTTTGCAAGATTTAAGAAACTTTTTATTAATGGACACTATCACAAAAAAAGCTGATAAGATTTTTGCAAATAAACTTTTGAATGGAAAAATAGTTAAAAAGCGTTTTTAATGCATTGCTTATTGCAAATTTCGGTTATTTATTCTAAAAGGATTTTATCACAGAAATAAAAAATCTAAGGAACCCCTTTAAAAATTTATGCAAATCAACATTGTATTTAGAATAACAAATCAAAATTTTACATTTGTGCGATTCACGATTTTCGAGGAGTTAATTATGTATTAACACCTGTACTTTTGTAGGATACATCCCATGTTGCAACGACGAAGTGTTCTAGGATCTGTATGAATGATGTTTTGTCCATTAAAATATACATGTATCGAGTAAAAACATTTCCAATACTGTTAAAAATGATAAAGATTTTATTTAATTAATGTAACATTCAGATAAATACACAATATTTTTTTAAAAAATTTATCTAACTATGACTAGTCAAATTGATACATTTAAAAAAATATAAGAACATTCTGTATAACATTTTTGAAGAGTCACGCTGAAATATGTATTTTCATTAAGTTGCGTGCATTTCAGAAGACATGATACGTCTCGAAACATGCAGAAGCTATTTAATGTTGTACTTTAATGAACTACTTTAGTTTTACAATGTAATTGAAAAGCAAACAATGCAATTTATTTTAAAGTTACCATTGTATTATACCTATGTACCATGTTTCTATGGCATTATTTATTTATTTATTTTTTTTAATGAAATATTTGGATTTTTAATAGTGATTACATGTTTAAAAAATAACGATTATTAATTCAATCTTGCTGTACATTCCATTATTAGTAGTCACATTCTACAGTTTTATGTCACTTAAGTATACTTACCTTCTTTGAAATCATAAAGTAATGGAGGTATGGAGGGACAATGCGAGAGAGATAAAAGTTCCATCTCGCATTCCATTGTCTCTCACAATCCGTAATCATTCTCTCACTCTGTATATTTGCATGTTTTTGCCCTAGTAAAACTGTAAAGTACTTTGGAATAATGGTCATGCTTAATAAATAACGAAGATTTCCATCATCAGTACCCATACCGTTATATGCATATAGTCCGGGTCGTAATCTGGAATTCGTGGGAGAAATTATTTGGATAGGATTTTTTTGCATGATCTTACGCAAAATGATCACCTAAAAACGAATTTGCATGTTGCCAGGCTTCAAAGTTGTAGGAAAAATGTTTAAACAAAATTTTTTAAACAAATTAAAAATATTGTTTATTTTGCCCTGAAAAAAATTTTTTTAGCTTTTTTGGACAATTCTAAACAAAAAAGATGTCTTGCAAATTTTCTCTAAAATCAATACTTTTCGAGATATTAATTGTACAAAGTTTAAAAAACCGTGAAAATCGCCACTTTCAAGTATGAAAAATAACAATAAAAATTAAAAATTTTGATGTTGCTAAAGTTCTCAAATATTCTTCAAACATCCTTTGACAAAATCCGAAGGCGTTTCCGGATATTGTTTTATTGCAAACCCTTCATTTTAAATTTACAATCAAGCGTGTGCATCGTTACGGTCGGCCGCTGCTGGCCGCGGCTCTCATGCTCCGTCTCTTTCCCACTCACGAGGAGTACACGGAATTTACTGGCGCTCATATTTGATTTTAATGGTAAGTATATTATTCTTCTACAGTAATTGTGGGAATAAAAATAATTATACAATCTTTCATATTGATGAAAAATGAGGTTAACCTAACTGTTGCTGTATAAACATACATGTATTTAAATAAAAAAAATTATTTTAAGTTAAGCCTTCACACGCTTAATTGTAAATTAAAAATGAAGGGTTTGCAATAAAACAATATCCGGTAACGCCTTCGGATTTTGTCAAAGGATGTTTGAAGAATATTTGAGAACTTTAGCAACATCAAAATTTTTAATTTTTATTGTTATTTTTCATACTTGAAAGTGGCGATTTTCACGGTTTTTTAAACTTTGTACAATTAATATCTCGAAAAGTATTGATTTTAGAGAAAATTTTCAAGACATCTTTTTTGTTTAGAATTGTCCAAAAAAGCTAAAAAAATTTTTTTCAGGGCAAAATAAACAATATTTTTAATTTGTTTAAAAAATTTTGTTTAAACATTTTTCCTACAACTTTGAAGCCTGGCAACATGCAAATTCGTTTTTAGGTGATCATTTTGCGTAAGATCATGCAAAAAAATCCTATCCAAATAATTTCTCCCACGAATTCCAGATTACGACACGGACTAATAGGTATTAATACAATACTGTGTACGACTATGACCATACAGTCGATAATATAGAACACTACTGTTGCCGTAGTAGTTCACAACTTATCTAAATCCCCACCAGGTACAGCAAACAGCGGAATCAACATTGACTCGACGATCGATAACGATCCAATACATCCAATAATACGCTATCGATGAATCTCGCGGACTCTCTCCCTTTCCACACCACATTTATAATATCACACTTCATCAGATATCCTTAAAAACCATATAACTCGTTTCTTCAATTCTCATTGGAATTTAAAGCAATTAAAGAACAGAATATCATCTACTTAAATAATACAATATAATTTACAAAATTAGACCGCCTCCAGTGTACAGAAATTACAATTTCTTAATAATTACTTTCTTAGTGCTTGCCTTTTCATAACATACTTTCTTTAAATTATAATTGTATTTCAGGTAACTTATGACACATACAATTACATTTTATAAAACTCTTTGAGACAAATTTGTAATTGCCCTCAACCATCTTGGTTCATTAAAACTTATTTCATTTTAAATAAATTTAAAAAAAAATTCATATAAACTTAAGATAAAAGAAACAAAAAAAAAGTATATTGTTCATAAAATACATTGGTATTTTTAGTTACTAGGAGGCTCCGGCCATACAAATACGTTTTATCAAACTATTTGAAACAGATGTTCTATTTTTCTTATCCATCGTTAATTAAAACTTTTCTCATATTAAATAAAACTGCATATAAACTACAAATAAATCGAAACAAAAAGTCACATTTTTCGTCAAATACATTAGTATTTTTTTTTACTAAAAGGCTTCCCCCTTTACGCTTTTCTCACCATCCGTTAATAATAATTAGAATGCGTTTCGTAATTTTTGAAGGTTAACTAAATAATTAGTTTTTTCAGAACAAACATATTTTTAAGCAACGTATAAGGTTTAATTTTTTTTTTTAATTTTCAAAATTTCATGTGTACACGAATGCTAATACAATTCATACTAAAAGCGACATTACTCAATTCTAAGTGTAATTATGAGTAGTAGTCCAATAAAGAAACGTTTTTCTCGTCCATGACATTTTTATCTTTTTTATAAAAAAATTCACTTACATACAGAACTCAAAAGGTGTTGATACTATATTTCTCTCATCACACTTTTTCCAGGCTTTGGACTGGCAGCCATTTAAATCCTGGTATGTTTAAAAAACATATAGACCACTGTTTGAAAAAATCAAAGTTTGAGAAACTAGTTAAAATATTCTTGAGACTTAATTAATAAATTCAGAGCAAGTTGTGAAACCTGTTTGATACAATAACATATTGTTTCTTAAAAATTTTTCCTTGTCTACAGTCTCTTTTCATTCACGTTTTTTAATTCATATCTTGATATATGCTTAACATTGCTCAGATTTCAACTCTTTTACAAATTCAAAAATGTTTGGATTCGGTGCATAAAACATTTTATTTAGATGTGCATGAAAGGATTTACGATCATTAGTAGTGCTCGTCCAACGTTAAAGATTACTTTTTAGACTTTTTTTTAAATCTAGAAGTATAGTTATCAACATACGGCAGAGTTTTACCCCTTTCACTCAACAAACACTCCATTGTCAAATATTAGAACGAGTAAAAAAAATACTATGATAAAAATACGACTTTTACACACAATATATCACGACTGAATAGATGGACAGCTTACTTGCGATAAAATTATTCGTATAAACATTTGTTGATATTTTGTCGATCGACAGTTAAGTGTGATCGGCTGCTCTCAAATTCAATGACCTGTTCTTTTTCTAAATATTATAGGTGCTCATATTTCCTTTACGTTGCGTTGATTCAAAATTTCATCGTTATGCTAATATTGACGTAACTTCAACAAAGATGCTGTACTACTCGATATTCTAATGCAATATATATTTTAGATGTATGGGAACGAATTTGACAATGTGCTTTAATGATTCGGAAACCAATTTGATCATAAGCCTTAATGATTCAATGAACAGTGGGAGCCAATTTGACTTTTTTTTATAAATTTGGGAACCAATTTGTCTACGCCCCCAACAACCATTAATTTAAAATGGTCTCGAGTTGTAGGCCATACGTTCATAAACCACAACGAGGCCAATACGTAAACTCACAGAGACAGCATATAGTCTCCGAAATTACTTTTCAATCTCGATATTTGTTTTCCTATGCTCTCGTCTTCACCGTTCCCGTTCGTTCTAGTGCAGGTACACTGAAAAGAGAATATAGGTTTACCCACCCGCGTCTTTCTCTACTACACAGTGTATACACCCTACTTGTAAGTATGTGTATATGTTGGTTTCATGCTTGAAAATTTTCCCAATGTTATCGCGGTGGTGGTGTAGCACAGCTTCTGTCAATAAAATCGCTACGCCCGCACGTTATCTATCATTTTCTCGTGTCGAGGGATGCTCTCGCCTCGCAATTTCGAGTACTTGTATATAAACTATACTCGTGCATACGGATGAGCTTGCTTGTACGAAGTGTGGGATACGCTGACGTTTTTCTTATTTTCGGTGCAATTATGAGAGTTGGGGTGCCATGTGAGGAAGCTAAAATGACTCTCTGTACACTTTGCGGGAGCACCACCGAAATCGAAACATTTGTTTGCATTTCATTCTAATTAGAAAATCATCGAAAGTTATTTGTCAAAGTTAAAATTTCATAAGTCTGCGGAATACCCACGCGAAATTAGATCGTTGTCGCGAAATTCATCACCCATAAGTCGACTTATCCAACTACTCTCGCGAGCTAACTTATCTATAGACGCGCTTATATGGACGGAAGTTCGTTTCTTCGCCCGAGACGATTCGAAGTTCGAACTACTTTATTATCAAGTCAGCCCCCCCCCACCTGCCCCTGATGGCAAGTTGTGCTCATTACCGCGTAATCCTTGAACAAACGCTTGCGACTTCCCCATCAGCGCTGATGCGCCCTCGCGTTTTATACATTATGCCCTTGTTCGAGGAACTATTCACTCTTACATCGGGGGAGCTCATATGATTTCAAACTTTACAAGGATTTTTAGAACGAAGTTCTTTATGTCGCGTTACTCGGGGGGCTGGAATTTTAAAACCGACAGATTTTTTTTTTTTGAAACGAAAGTGGTTTACTTTTCCTCTCAAGTTTCCCCCCCTTACCCCGTCCCCCTCACCGACTATTCTCTATACACTTCCCCTCTCCCCACTATATATGTATATTGGCCAACCGTGCCGTGTTACTCTTCCACACACCTTTGCCCACCATTCTCCCTCACACTCCCAATTTTATTTTCTCACAATAATTTTTATTTCACTTTGAATTTTTTTCTTTTACAATTCTTAAAAAAAAAAAAAAAAAAAAAAAAAAAAAAAAAAAAAAAAAACATTTTCCAATAAAGAGTTTTGAACCTTCGACCTCCTGAATGTGAGGTCCAGTACCTAGCCCACTCTGCTACGAGCGCTGCCGACTATAGAAACTTGATTTTTTGTACTCATGGTGTGGTTCGTAACTATAACATTCCATTTTTACATGCATTCACTGATAATTCATTCGAATCATGATAAATTATATTTGTATTTGTTTTCTAAATACTTGATTAAAAAAAAAAAAAAAAAAAAAAAAAAAAAAAAAAAAAAAAAAAAACATGTGGAATAGAGTTGAAGAATGTATCAATGGTTTTTAGAGGCGCTTATTTCGAATTCGATAAACAAATTATGTTACATTATCACATAATTATATAAATAAAGTAATTCAAAGTAAATCAATTATAAATGAATTATGTAAGATCATTATATAAACATAATTCGAGTTTCATATCATTTTCATGGTTTTTAAGGGTACTTATTTTGAATTTGATAAACAAATAATGGCACAATGTCATTGAGTAATTATATGAAAATAAAATAAAAATTGCATTAATAAGCTATAAAATCGCAAAAAAATAAGTGAAAAAAAAAATTTCAAAAAAAATTAATGAAATGAAATATGAAAATAAAATGAAATAAAATTACAAAAGACATGAATAAATACAACGGAATAAAAAAAAATAAAATAAAAAAGGGAGTGAAAAAAAAAGATTAAATATGAAAATAAAAAAAGGAATTAAATGAAGGAAATACAAAAAAATGAAAAAAATGTATTAAAATGAAATATCAAAAAAAAATTAAAACAAGAAACAAAAAAAAAATAAAACAAGAAATTAAAAACAAACCAGGGGGTATAAATGGGTCATGGGACCCACGGTAAGAACGAAGTTCTTTAAACATGACATGAGTATAAAAACACAATTTCTCAGGTAACAAGGGGGTCGCCAGACCCGTAGAAAGAACGAAGCTCTATAAACGTTAGTACTGCATTTATGTAGTTCACTAAACAAAAACTTGAAAAACGAATTAAAGAAAAAAATTAAAAAAATAGTTCAGTACTCACGATGGTTGAACTTCGTGAGAACGGCGTGCATAAATACAGTACTCACGAAGTTTAACCATCGTGAGTACTGAACTATTTTTTTAATTTTTTTCTTTAATTCGTTTTTCAAGTTTTTGTTTAGTGAACTACATAAATGCAGTACTAACGTTTATAGAGCTTCGTTCTTTCTACGGGTCTGGCGACCCCCTTGTTACCTGAGAAATTGTGTTTTTATACTCATGTCATGTTTAAAGAACTTCGTTCTTACCGTGGGTCCCATGACCCATTTATACCCCCTGGTTTGTTTTTAATTTCTTGTTTTATTTTTTTTTTGTTTCTTGTTTAATGATTCTAAATGATTTCATCATTGTTCTGTTAGCTACCTTAGAGAGAAATGATTTAAAAAAAAAAAAATATATATATATATATTGCTCATTTTGGTACTATTTACGAAATGTTATTAAAATTTGTGTAATAAGCGTGGAAAAGACGAAAATCATCGATTTCAAGGTTTCTATTGATTAATTGGTATGGTTTTATTGAAAAAAGGAAATACACAATAAACCTTTTGAATATAATGCACGATTTTTTCAAATTACAATTATCAATTCGGTTGGTACATATACTTTTTCAGAATTTAAAAACAAAATTCACACAGTCTTAAACATTTATTCACTGCCAGTTTATACTTGAATTTTAATTTTAGAGTGATTTATTGGATACAAATGTATGCCAATCATTCACTCATTATCCCAAACTGTTTTTTTTTTTTTCGAGTGTCCAAGTGATTTTATCGACCGAAAAGTCTTAGCATCGCAATTTGATCTTTTTCAGAATTTTTTCACCGAGGGAAGCGCGCGTGTATGCGAGTGAAATTCGCGCGCTACGCCTCGGTCTTTAGCGGGTGTTCCCGTTTCGGGAGTCGAGCCAAGAAAAATCACCGTGCGGTCTGCTGACTCAAAAGCCAGCCAGTTCAGAAGAAGGAGGTGGTGACAGATGCGTAACAGGGGACGGGTACACGGAAGTGTCGTTTGTTTATTTACATTGGGACACGGGGTTCGGTTTTTTTTCTCCCCGTCAACTCATTCGTCATTGCAGCGATTTTAAAATTAATCGTGTAGTGAGAGCAAAGGGGCGTTTGGATTGAGATAGGGACTCTGTCCTACATCTCCAGGTTCCTGTTATTTTTTATTCTGCTCGATTGTCGATTACTCAACCTTATTGTTTTTTGTTCAAACTTGAAAAAAAAACAAAAAAATGTACTTATACGTACTAAAACTAGGTGAGATTGACATCTAATATGAACAATCAAATAATACTTTACATACGTCGTCAGGGGATATAATAAAAAATTATATACAACAGCAATAGCCATTGGTTTTATTATTTGATGAATTATACTTTTTGGACTTGTTTAAATTTTACTCGTTGTACAGTAAACCGTAAAGGTAATTCTGCGATCTGCAGTTGATGCTTTACTGTGCTCTCAACATAAGGAACAAAAATGAATGGCTGTGCTTGTTTTAATATCTTTTGATTAAGTCCGTAAACATGTATGTATTTCAAGAGAATAGTATGTTACGTATTGCGTAAGTCTTTTTTTCCTTAATTGTGTTCAGTAAATAAATAACTAAACTACAACTTTCACTAAAGGAATGCTTAGTTGCCATAAAAGCACATGTTTGGATTTCAATTTTGATTGATAATTTTCTTGCGTTTACATTCGTTAGCCTACTCTAAAATTTTGAGGGATAGTGTAATGTAGTGTAACTTAAGAAATGATACATCAAGGTTTTATGTTAATCTGTTCATAATCATTTCACAAAAGAACCACTCGTCTAAAAATGTTGTAATTCTATGCAAACAAATTATAATAAAAAATCAAATTAGATGGTAACTTTTACAAATTTGAGATGTTTTTATCTACTAAAAAGGTCAATTCTCTATTGATGGCAGAAAATGAATTCTTGAAGTGCAAGAGTTCAAAAGTAAAAATAAACATAAAAAATATTTAATGTATTAGTTTTTAAAAACTGTTGGGGTCACTATTTTTATTCACAGCAAAATAGTATTTTTTAAATTTTTTAAGCTTCTTATTTAAATGCCTTACAAAAGATACGGTAGAGTGGGATCTAATTAAGTTTTCGGCAATCGAAATTCAGACTATCACGAAAAAAATATGTTCTAAAGAATTTAACAAAGCCAATCGATTGTAATAACATCGAACAAAAATATTTTTCTCGAATGCCTCAAAAAATGGCAAAAATGGTAAAACGCGGATGTAAGCGTTGGAAATCTTGTCTCCTGGAGTTTTTAAGAAATTTGTTAAATAAATAATTGGTCCAAAGGTACCTGGTGCCCAGGGTAAAACGTATCATCGTCGTCTCCTGAAATTTTCAGTAAATTTGTTGTATAATTGGTCCAAACTCAATGATGTAAAGTTTTTGGGGTCACTGAACACAAATATCACAACAAAAGTCGTCCTCGAGGAACCTGGTGCCCAGGGTAACCGGTATTAACGTCGTCTCCTAGATATTTCAGGATATTCGTTCTATAATCGGTGAAACTTGTTTCTGATAAGTTTTCGGGGTTTCTGAAATTCGTCCCTGAATCACCTAGTGCCCAGGGTGAACAATATCATCATCATCCCCTGGAGTTCTTAAGAAATTCATTTTATAATCTCTCCATACTCATTATTCGGGGGTTTATAGGGTTGCTGAGCATAAATATCGCGACAGCAAACGTCCTCTAAGCACCTGGTGCCCAGGATAATCATTACATACCTCATCCCCTGGAGTCTTTGGATAAATCTACTAACAATTTAAAAAAAATGTAAATTCTGATGGTGCAGTAGTAGGTAAGTACCACCGAGCCGACTGCAGTAGGCCTTTAATGTATTATAACGAGGCCCGCAGGTAGCGCTTATACGCGTACGCATGTGGTACTCCACGTTATAGTTTTCACTGCTTGTTAAGGGTGTTTATGAGTACATTTTACTCAAGGGAAGAGGTGTTTATGTTTAATTAGATTGTGTGGGCCGATCCTTGCTGTACTGCAATGCATGGCCGACCCGTGGCAGGACCGGAGCAAGCCCCAGACGTCCCGCCTGTTTTCAAAAATCAGTTCGATATTCTGGTCCCCCAATGGGAGACGTATCAGATATCAAGCTGATAAGAACAGATACTACACTTTGATCTTAGCCAAAAGGCCGAGAAGCGATGCTAAACGAACGTTTTTTGTCGACTTTATAAAGCTAGTTCTTGCACAACACTTGCGAGCAGTGCAAAATCGCTGCGGGCGAAGCGTAGCGGTGGACGTCGGCGGCTAGCGGCTCGGTCCTCTCCTATTCTGGCGCTTATATTTGAATGACTCAAGTACTACTAGCTCTATTTTACTCAGTTATTTAACACTTTACTATAAGTTTTAACTTTTTTATGAATCCGAAGCGAAAAAAATCTTTTTTTTTATGAAAAAATTTTTTTTTGATTTTTTTATAAATTTTTGTTAACTATTCTGCAATACTGTTTTGGTAAGAATATTCTAGTCTTTTTTAAACAATTATAATCTATTTTTAACAATAATTAACAAAAAAGAATGTAAGTGTTTAGTCAGCGATGTTTGTAGAACAAGCATTTCGCACACACGTACGCTTATGGATTTATATATATTTAACAATTTTTACAAACTCGTTATAGGTAACGGTTCAGTTAAATGGTCTTTTACAAGATTTAAGAAACTTTTTATTAATGGACAATATCACAAAAAAAGCTGATATGGTTTTTGCAAACAAACTTTTGAATCGAAAAATAATTAAAAAGCGTTTTTTATGCATTCCTTATTGCGAATTTCGGTTGATCATTTTAAAGGGATTGATGGCAAACAAAAAAAAACAAAACAAATTGTATACTTACAAAAAATAGGTGAGATTGACATCTAACATGAACAATCAAATGTTACTTGGTACAACTCTGTACACTATAAATCCAAGTGTGTTAAGTACACGTTCAGAGCATGTAGTTAAAAATTACTCTCTTTTATAAATATACACCCCTGAGTATATCACTGCAAATCTAAGAGTGTAATTTCAATCCTCTTGAGTGTGTAATTCTTTTTAACACGTTTTACTCATTCTTATGTGCGTAATTTTACACTTTCAGTGTGTAATTATCATTCAAACACTTCAAAAAATTGTTGTAACACACTTCATGTGTGTAAATGATAAACACACTCTTAAAAAGTGTAAAATTACGCTTTAAGACAAAGTTGTTTTAACACACTTTCTGTGAGAATGATAAATACCTACTAATAAAGAGTAAAATTATGTACACAAAAGTGAGTAAAATGTGTTACAGAAAATTTCACACTTTAAAGTGATAGGTTAAAATTACTCACTTTGATTTGCAGTATAATTCCATAAATGTACTCGACTAAACAGACGTAAAATGATTGTACGTTGGCTGCAGAGCAAAAAAATTAAGCTGTAAATTCAACGCGCTGACAAGTGTGTAAAATCTCACAAGAATATTTTACTCTCTGTAGCTTTCTTGTGTCAATTGCTGAAAAAAAAAAAAATTATTATAAATAAATTAATAAGTAAACATTAAGACGGACGAAATAGACAGTCATTAATTTGTCAGTCTGAAAATGTAAACAGTACATTGAAGCTGGTAATCCCTTTTATAAAAATCGGGAATTTCAACAACAAACCACAAACCTGTAGCTCAACATACCTTTTAAACTTACAGTTACAGTATAACGACTAAGTAAATTTTTTATGAACTGAACGAGTGGACTAGACGCTCGAGGGTTTTGTGCCGAAAAATGTCGAGGCTTTTATGCTGTACTTTTTGTTTTGTTGTACCTTTGAAAAAAAATAAAATTAAAAAAAATAACAAAAAAAACTATATTTTTAACTCGCTAAGCGATACTTGTTGAAAAAAGGAAAAAAAAAGTCAATAGTCATCAATCTATTTTGGTACAAGTCTGGGCCAAAAGCTGCACTTGTCGCTGAAGACAGCAGTAGCAAAGCGTCAAGGCCGTTCTAATAAAAGAATTCAATGCCACGGTCGAAAAGATAGCACTGTGATGCATAACAATAGGTGAAACATGGGAAAACAAGCCGAAAGACACCCTCGGTAGCGTCACAACCACTACGCGAGGAGTGATTCTAAGATGTTTTAGTTTTACTCTCTTACCACTCGTTGGTAATGCTGATTTTCTGCTGGTAAATCGATCGATAAAAAGTAAAGGAAAAATAATATATGTATATACATAGCTAATGCATGTAGAACGGCACTTTCATTGTTGTACATGTGTTCGAGTATGTGCATGTAAGTAGAAGATTACTCGAGTCGTTTATAATAATTAATTGAGTTGCTTTATAAGGTTAAGTGACAGGTAGATTGTATAATGGTTTATGAATGAGGGAAAAAAATTTTCACTTGCATATAAATCAAGTATGATTAATAAATGTGCTTAAATCATAGAAAGTTGATTATTTTTGTGCGATTTAAATTGTTTATAAACGATTTTTTAAGGATTGAGAAGAACTTCGAAAAATTTTAACCTTTATCAGAAAAGTGTGTTTTTATGATTTGCTTATTTTTTATAACTTTTTTTTTAATTTAAGTAATGAACTAACTTACTGAGGCCTCGTATGATCTTGAGTAAACAAATAAAATAATGTTTATTAACGAAGAGCACAAAAAATGTATCAACAAAATTCAAACTGCGAATCGCTTGTCATTAAAACAGTTTTAAATACCAGACTTTCTAACGTCAGGTCACCGGTTTTTTAATCAAGGAGCCACCAAACTGGTCGAGTAAGAGGATTTACCTTTCACGAGATTAAACGCCATTAAAAACGAAAAAAAAATTACCCGTCCATCGAGCTTGTCTTTCCGTATATCTGCGTAAGTGCGAGTCAGTGAAAAAGCAACGACAGGGAAGACGATGACACGGTACTTAGAAGGAGGACGTTAAAACTTTTAACGTCTTTTTCTTTAGGGATCAGAGCTGCTGCTACACGTGTTTCTTTTTGCCACAAAGCTATGACCTACACGAGATTAACCCCCTTTAAACCAGAGAGTATAGTTGTGCATACTTTTTATTCAATTGTTTATATTTTTAAAAATATTTTCTTAGCGTTTTGGAATTGCAACACACTTGACTTAATTAATTTACAGGTTTTCTAGAAACAAGAAGTATTCATCAATATGCGAATGCTCGCACTGGAAAAGAGTAAATTTATTATTTTTTTGATAAATTAAGTAGGCCAAAAGTATTTAAAAAAATAATATTTGAAGTACTCTGTAAACAATTGATTTTGTGTGTTCCTCTTCAATAAAATTAACGTTTAAAAAGTAAAAATACTCGTAAAAGTTTTCATTTATTGCATAAGTATAAAAATGGTCATGAAGTAGTTCATAATCAATCTTCAATGAATGAATATTAATTTGTATTAAAATATTTAATTTTATAAAAAACAGTAGTTGTGTTTGGTATACAATAATTTTGGAAGCAAAAACTTAAGTTTATAACGTACACAATACATATAATTTTCACGTGCATACAAGTACACACACGTGTACAAATCTGAATTGTAAAAATTTCTTTTATTTTAGTATAAAAATAAATATTTAATTTTTAACATATAATGTGTCAATGAAAACAGTATTTTTATAAGTAATCTTGAATTATATGCAATCACATTACACGTTATAATAACTAAACAACTATGTATTACCATCCGCGAATTCACTTGAAAAAATTGAAGATAGAAGGACGTAATTGCCCAAAATTTTCAACTTACATGCAAAAACAATAAAGGTTCGCTTGTAGGTTCTAAGAAGCTATTACCATGTAAATATAATATACCTGTAGTGCATCAAGTTTGCACCAACAACTGCTGTTAATTATCGATACTTGGATATCCACACACACGAGCGCAGATTTGCGTACTCGCTTAATTAGCCGTAGACGAGTTTACATAAGTACTTACTTGTTGCGCAATTCGCGCCGAAAACGACGAGGAAAACGAACGTATGCCGCGGGTACACATACAAGTGGGTCACTACGTGCGCAAGTGGTCGCGTATCTCCTTACAGATCGAAGGCCCTGCGTTACCCAGGAGGCTATACACTCCGCATCAGCAGCTATTTCTGATAAAAAGAGCTCAAATTTCCCAAATTTTTTTTCCATTTCTTTTCTAATAGCACATCGACTTGGTTTATTTTTGGACAAAAATGAAGCATCCGTCTCGCGTGTCGTTGAGCTTGCGTCTACCGCTACTATTACACACTCATGCCTGTCAGTTTAACGGTCAATGATCCACGCGACAAGTGCGTCATTTCAAATCTTCCCATTAGATCACGTGTTTTTTTTTTTTTTTCATTCCGTTAATGGACAGAGTCACTCGGAGTCACCTATAGTGGGCACAAATTTGGGTTTACAGATGTGTAAGATCAACCAGCTAACAATTTCGGGAGTGTCTAAAATAATAATGGCAATTATTGTACATCTAATCGTACTAATATGAATAAAAAGCATCGATATGCATGTGAAAAAAAACTTTTTTTCATCTATTTCCAAATTTTACAAGATAATATCAAGATGGTTTTAAAAAATGTAGCTACTGATCTTTTTGTATACGGAAAAAATGTAAAAAATTTTCAAAAATGATATTGAAAGAATAGTAGGAATAATCAATTGGCGCAACAAATATAGTACAGTAGTTTCGTAAACCATATCAGTTTTCTACCAATTTTGAGTCAATTTATTTTACTAACGTACTTTTTTTTTTTTTTTTACTAAAAAACAATTTTTGTTTTGAACGCAATAATTTTTCTGAGACATTGATAAGTGGGTTTTAAATCCTACTGCAATAAATAAGTCGTTACTAAAAATATTTTATAGATATTTATCTAATAAACAAACTCTAAAAGAGCTTAACCAATTTTAACTCTTTTAAAACGAAAAAAAAAAACAGCAGTTTCTCTTAGTGATCATTACAAAAATATTAACTTCGTACACCAAAAAATGGATGAATTTTCTTTTAAAAACAAAAAAAAAAAAAACAAATTTAAACAATTATAAGTAAAACTAAGCCACGTCATCTCGGTGACCTGATTTCCAACAAACTCTAGACGTACACGCGTGACACTCGGCTGCTCCTCTCCACCGATACGCGCAAATTTGTATCTATCAATTGCTGCCACCGCCTATTGTCAACAGCTGTCGTTACGTCTTCAATTAAACTCACATAGTTCATAAACTAGACGAAAAAACATTCTTATCGAATCGTCAATTTCAACAATCCCAGCAAAACACGCAGCACACTTCCACAATCAAGGAGTATGGCTTACGGATGACCAGTCCCCCTTTGAATTTCGCAACAAAGTGCACATAGACAAGGTCTTTCGTCTTTGTATCTGTACCTTTGGGATTCTTTTTTCAACCCTATTTTGGTCCTCGAACAAGTTCTATTATGCCTCTGTATGGCTGTATTGCTATGCATATGTACATGCCATCTCTTGACTTGCATGTAACACTATATATCTATGACACATCAGTTAAGTAGTTGCTTCACGTTAAGGAGTAAAAAATGGCACTAACAAAAATAATGCCACCCTTGTGTTGACAAACATGTGGACCTACATATGATGAATATGTCAATTCGGTATAGGGCAAGGATGTACAGAGATAAAGGCCTTTTGCACCGAGTTTTGCACACAACAATTTTACAGTTTATTTTTACCGTAGATGTAGTAGTTTTCAATGCGTAATCTTCTGGAGATGTACATCCGAAGCACGTATAAGTACTTGACGTTTGCAGCTGTCATTGTGTTCCGAAACAATCGCGAGTTTTTTTTCTTCTCTGCAAACAAACGCGACAATTTGGTACGAGAATTGTTAGTATAGCAGACATCATGTCGCACTTTCCATATGTTTAGGAATAACATTTTATCAATTGCAAAGTCATGAGTTTGTGGCTGATTATCGGACAGATATAAAATGATTATTTCTATGGTTTAAAATTTTTTAATGAATTTCATGAATTATGATTTAAAACTGAGCTAAGTAATGTAGTAATAAAAACACCATGAAAAGAAAAAAGGAGGTTGTCTCTGTATGTTCTTTCTTGCGTTTGGTGTCTTTTTTACGCGAGACACTTTTGGCGGACCATCAAAAAAATTACCAAAAAATGACTCAGAAGGTTTTTTTTTTTAAACCCTTCTGAAATTGAATTGAATCTTTAAACAAAACAACAGAAAAAAATTATCCTATTGACGAGATTGAAAAATAACTGAGACATGTAGAAGTAAAAGAATATTGTTTTCCTTTTTATTTAATATTTATGACTTACTGCGACAAAAAAATCAGAGACAAAATAAATAAAAAGTATGAAACGAAACAAAAAATTTCACGCTTGAACTTAAATGATATTCGAGTCATATACGTGTAAAAAAAAGCTTTTTCTCCGTAATTGGTTTTGAACGCTTACACGTATAAGCTATAGAAAAGTTGTTGGCAAAAATTAATTAAACGACAATTTTTCCATTCACCGGCCGGAAGTCCGAGTCTGCTCATTAAATCCAGATGGCTTGCATTCCAGAAAAAAGCGAGAAAAAAAATCTTAAGAAACACTAAGGACACTCGGTCCCTAAAGACCTATATTTCTCTAGAATGAAATGTTAAAGAACACTTTGCACGCTTTTTTTCCGTATTTTTTTCGCGTTGAATGACAGATTTTTCGCAAGCCAGATTACCTATTTTAGCGTTTTCCTGAAAAGCTGCTGTGGGCCAAGAGACTGGAGTTAACGAAAGAAATTCTTAGCTCAAGTGTACACGAAAGAAAAAAAAAAAGAAAAGTAATTCACAAATATTGCATCTTTTATGTGGCATAATTTAAATTGCTGTAGTCACGTGAAAAACGAGAATATCCCAAAGGCTTTTCATGCGAATGATTATGCCATGCTTTGCGGTAACGATGACCCTTATTGCAGATTATGTTTTTAAATTTTCAACTCACGTATTTTTGCTGCCTAGATAAATTTACCCACTTTTCGGGAGGAATAAATGCTGGTGATATTCTTTTTACTATAATACATGAATCACTGACCTGAGAAAAATTAATTGTGGGCACTACTTCAAATGATTTGCAATACAAAGTTTTTCTAAAAAAAATCATAAATTTATAGATCGTCACTGTAAACAATTATACAATTCAGATGTTACAGAAAAATTTGAGTTTCAAATCATTATTAAAATTATGTATAATTTTTTTTTGTAGTAATTTATTTGCAACCTGACTAGGAATTTTAATAAACTACGAATTAAAAAAAAAGTTCTGATACATTATTCACATTCAATGAAAAAAAAGAGATTATCTAGAAATACGAATCACATTTTTTTTGTAAGGAGTAACGATACGCGCTAAAAAGGTTATTCAATTTTACTACTTATGATGCACTTGACTTATTATTAAGGCAAAATTTATACCATTTAGTATACATTGAAAAGTAAGAAAGATGAGAAACCCGTGTCAAAGTATTTCAAAAAAGTATTCAAATACTCTTCAGTATAATCTTGATTTCTCAAAGATATACTGAAAAATTGTGGATCAACAGATGTATACCAGACTTTAGAAAAAAAATAAAGAAAAAAATATTTAAAAAAATAAAAAAAATAAAAAACAACAAACCAGGGGGGATAAATGGGTCATGGGACCCACGGTAAGAACGAAGTTCTTTAAACATGACATGAGTATAAAAACACAATTTCTCAGGTAACAAGGGGGTCGCCAGACCCGTAGGAAGAACGAAGATCTATAAACGTTAGTACTGCATTCATGTAGTTCACTAAACAAAAACTTGAAAAACGAATAAAAAAAAAAATAAAAAAAATAGTTCAGTACTCACGATGGTTGAACTTCGTGAGATCGTCGTGCATAAATACAGTACTCATTCTATCATTTCCGTAGACGGCAGTGCTCGTAGCAGAGTGGGTAAGGTACAGGACTCATGTGCAGGAGGTCGAGAGTTCATATCTTTTTATTGGAAAATTTTTTTTTTTTTTTTTTTTAGAATTGTAAAAGAAAAAAGTTCAAAGTCAAAGAAAAATTATATTAACAATAACCCTACTTTGAGCTGTTTGTTTACCTCTGAGCATCAGCAGCAGTGGCGCAGCAGCAGCAACAGCTGAAACAAACAGCTCAAAGTAGGGTTAAACGGCACTCCGTATACGTTCAAAACGCTGTTTCAACCTTCATGAACGAATTCACCAAAGGAAAAAAATAACTACGTAACTCTCATTATGTCAGTAACATGGAATTAACAATCTTTTTAAGCTCAATATCTTTTTAAGTGCGAAAAAAAATAAAAACAAGATTCCTCCCATAAGACCTGTGTTATTTCGCCTCTATATTAGTCATATATATACTGAGGTCACGTGGTAGAGGCATAATGCCAATACTGAATCGTGTCTAATTGATAGATCTCGAATTCCTTGTGCAGCCAACATCCTTGCGTATAAAATACAAAAACCTTAATTATACGTAATGTACAGCGTACGTTCTCCGACGTACAGACGCACTCGTTAACGAGTCTAATATGTATAACTCGCTGGGCAACTATGTTTCTGGGGATCTCTTGCCTCGAGTCACGCGTATGCACTTGTAAATACAATCGAAGCTGAAATTGCTCGACACTCCAGCTTTGTCTAGCAAAAAAAGTATAAATTAAACTTTCCTGTACATGATGCATTCGTATTCCTTTGAAAACAAAAGTAGTAAAACATAAAGAGCCCGTCCCTCGGAATGAAAAGCAAACAACCCCCTACATGCCGGCGATATTCCCCGCGACGCTGCTTAATAACAATAATCACGACAAGAGCGCGATAAGCCAAAGCGAGGGAGGTGGGAGGGGGCGTGAAAGGCTTTTTACCGACCGGAGCGACAAAAGTTTGCCAGCTTTTCTTTTACGAGAGGACCAAGTTTTTTTTCTCATCCCCGACACTTTTGAAAAGCCGTGCGAGAGAGAGAGACAGGCTCTTTGAAATTAGCAAGAGATACGCCCACCTGTTAAGTTCCGGCTATGACTCTTTACGCCCCAAAGTTCCGAAGAAGTCGTCGCCATTATACTTGGATGCGATATTGTTTCTTAGCTCGGTAGGGGGGGGGGCTATGTGCACGCTTTTTGCTTATTAGCCCCTTGGCATTGTGCACGCGCCCGATGTTTTGTCAGCGGTGTTATATGAATCAATGGCTATTGGGATGGTAAAAAAATCAGCGCGAGGAGACGGGTTCAGTACTTACTACTTTATTCGTTTAATAATAACGAAGAACTTTTGTACAACTTAAAAATAATAACGAGAATTTTGGTGCGACAGCATATGTATAAACACATGAGTTTTTATTTTTTATCACATTATGATGTTTTAGGCGTGTGTTCCTATCGTTATCGAGAAAGTATGGAACGAGTAAATTTTCAAATCTTTATTAAATTTATTTGTAAAAAAGCTAGAGCAATCATGTGTGTATATGTTTTTAATTGTGCAAAAAAAATGTCAAAGGCGTAAAAGTAGACATACGCTCATAGTGTATCGAGAAAAAGAGAGAAAAATTAAAAAATTCATATAAAGTATATAATATGTGTACGTACCGTACACACGTATACAATAAATATATAAAGCCGTGCGCGGGCATATATGAAGAGAAAATATTCGGGGCAGCTGGCACTTTTGGATGGCTGCCCGTCGGAGATGAATAAATTCTCGGCCGCTCGAATATGGCATTACGCGGCAGAGGAGGTACACACACATGTATAGTCGTGCTGCTGGCGACGATGTACATATGTGCGTGTGTTTCTGTTGCGAATGAGAAGTGGCGTCGCTGAGAGAGTGTATCATATGTATACATACAGCTCTTTGAATGGAGCTTTTTCGGGAGACGTTTGCATATATATGTATACGATCATTGTGTTTTTGTAGTCGATTGTCAGATAAGGAATGAGAAAAAAAAAAAAAGTTTGACATGGCGCATCTTGGATAATCATTGGACTGATTTATGATCGATTATTTCGTTATCGATGAAATTTGCGTTGCTTCATACGAGGAGGCGTTATCTTATCTCAGATTTTTACGTCAATAATCATTTCGAGCTAATCGTTCGAGTTATTTTTGAAAAGTTGGCGCGATTTGCGTAATTAATAAAGTACTTTTCATTAATTTATTGCACAACAGCAGTGTTATTTTGTTGGTTTATACTTGGGCTCGTGTGTAACGCACACTTCGTTTATTTTTATCAGGCAATTAAATGGTACGAGCGCAATGAACTTATCATCACTGAGTCACCGGCGAAGCGAGATTGCATTCGGAAAAACGTTCGTCTACTCGTATTATCATCGGGAAGAGTCGGTTGTTTAAACAACCATTCGGATATTGAGCTTTTTGTTTTCAATTAATTGTACGCAAAATGTTTACACTCGTAACTTGTAGAGCAAAACGTATAATTACAATAAGAAAATATTGGTAAAGATAATTTTTTTAATGAAATTTTCTGACATTGGTTATAAATAATTTGAATGATTTATCAACCAAAGCGGCTTGCTTGATTTTCTTACGATACTCCTGAAGCAAATCAGTAGAAATATACGTAATTTTGGGAAATAATCACAACACAAAACGGTACACTCGTTTGAATAGAAATCATTTAAGGGTCATGCATTACCAACCTTTTCGAAACTTGAGTTTACAATAAAATCTACGTAGTAGGCACACAAATAAAAAAAAATCAAACTTACAAGTGTCGAAAACCCTGAAACTTGAAGTACATGCAAATCACGTACAAAAAATATTAGTGCGAAACGAAAACACAAGCTCAAGCATAATATTCACTTCTACGCACGCAAAAAAAAAGCACACGTAAAGATATATTGACCGCAGTACCAGCCTTGCGGTCGAGTGGTGGTCCTAAGTGGCGTCGTGGTCCGATGGTGATTTGATGCCGGTCCGGACGGTGGCACGCGGTCCACGATGGACGGGTCCATTTCAAGGATCATCTGCAGGTCCTCGTCGATCCCGATGTTCACCTGGACTGATTGCGGCTGCTGGTTGTTTCACACCACGTCGATAGGTTATTAGCATTTGATATTTTCACTTTTCTTTACGATTTTTCGTACTATCGAACAGTTTACGTTTTTTTTTTTCCGTTTTTTTTTATGATCATCTTTTGTCGTTTTTACAGTTTAAATCGATAAATACTCATTTTCGTACTAAACAGCGTGTTTCTGGCTCTTAAATTTAACCTTAGATGGTAGAAAAAGAATGCTTTTGTCCCAAAATATAGTTCTCAAAATTGTGATTTTGGTTTTTTTTTTTTCTTAGTTTTTTTTGCTTATAATTTTGATCTAGACTTAACCTCCTGATTCAAACTTAAATAAATTAAAAAATTCAGAATCAAGGGTAGATGACCCAATCATCGAGCCCTGTCCCAATTATCGAGGGTTTCAGTCATCATTACACAACATTGAATTAACAGTGTGATTTATAAGAAAATTTTACAGAGTCATGTACTCAACAACTCGATTTTTTTTTTTAAGATGTGCTTGATAATTACACAAACTTTATTTATATAATATCATCACTTAGACCCTTCATAGTAGAGACAGGAATCGATAATCGAATATCACCTTTACCTATACTGTAGTAAATTAAAACTAAAAGAGTACATTTAAAAAAAAAGATACATCACGTAAAATAGTACAAACATCATGAAATGATTGGTTTTTCAGAAAAAAAGAAAAACAAATAAACCTGTGTAAAAATTTTTTCTTTCCCCTACAATGAAACATAAAAATAAAATAACTGTAATGATTAGTAAAAATATTTTTGTAAGTATGACGTGTGCTGAAAATACGCGCCCATTTTAAAAAACTCCTATTTCCCAAACCTCATGAAAAACCATACTACAAATAAATTCTCACAAAAAGTTCTTTTGACCAAACCGTTTCCTCTTCCCCCGAAAATATAGAGCACAGCCAAAGAGCCAGCGACCCACCTAACGTGCTCAACGCTTACATATATGTTTACAGTAGACCCGACCATTATCTAACTTCCTGTTGCATCAATTCAAAAACTCTTAGCACCTTTCCTGATGAAAAAAAAAAAAAAAAGAACCGGTCCCTCGTTAACTATCCCAAACATCACCTCGGTTGCTCAACCCAACGAAAAAACTCGTACGAAAATAAAAGAAAAACAAGAGAGAGAAATCGGTCCTACACCTGTTCCTCAGCGGCCGCCGGTGCCCGTTCCCCAGCAACCCGCTTCTGTATCCCCGAATCTCCAACCACTGCACCAACTTCACCAGCACCAACACCGCAGTCACTAGCGTCGACACTCGACCTTGAAAGTCTCGCCAAGCTCTCCAAGCCCGAGATCTGCTGCTCCCGTAACCTATCCAACGACGGAGTCGATTCGATCGGAGGGGGACCACCGGAATCGAGGCTGGCAAGCCCGCGTAGCCCCTCGGGCTCGCGGTCGCCGTTGATGCGTTCGAAGCGCGAGACGAGCTCCTCGAACTCGACGATCTGCCGATGCATAATACACCCTCCCCCTCCTCGCGCGGGAGATGAGCCGTCTCATCGCTGCGGTGCCATTTTGGGGGAGTCGCTCGCACGGGGTGTCATCGACACCGATCACTACAACCAAACACAACGACGAAAATTCGGACGGAAAAGGTGGTTGCGCACGGGCGCGGCGTCGGTGCGCTACTAGCCGCGGCCGTGAGGGATTTTCGCGTGGCCGGAGGTTTTTGGCGCTCGTTGTGGATTGACGTAGATTTTTGGCCCGCGATCGAGTCAAAGACTCAGCGTCGGGGCTTGCGGGGGGTCGTGGGTTGGTGCGCTTCCGACAGAGTGTAGGTATATACCGAAAGTCCGACTGTCTGCGGACGCGTCGGGTAATCAGGTTTGATATGGCTACAGTGTGTTGACGTGGAAGAGATTTTTTTTTTTTTTTTTTTTTTTTTTTTTTTTTTTTCCGATGCGTGATCCTTAAGATGGAAAAAAGAGTACGGAGCCAAAGTACTGTTCGTACCAGTATAATATCACTTTTTTCGATAATAAATGATTAAGTTTTTCGCGCCTTTGATAACGAATAAAAAAAAAAGTTTTTTTATCAAAATATGATTTAAAAAAGATCCCAAGGTTTTTTAACACCTAAATTATAGATGCATTGGATATTGAATGAAAATCGTTTGTTTTTTAGCATCAAACATTAATTACACTAGAGGATAATTCAACAATGTATTGTGTGGAGTTTAGATGTATCTAGCAAACGCAAAAATCCGTTAGTGGTGTATTTTTGAACTCTCATTGGTACGTAATGGTAAATGCATCAATCAAGTTCTATTTTCGCGTAAGAAATGCTTACGGGTTTTCGAACTCCCACGCAATGGAAGTCAATTAGTTGGCTTCGGGTATTATCTTCGCGTTTCGCAGCACGAACGGTCTGTATACAGTGATTGGTCGTAAAAACATGAAAAGGCATGATATTGCATGTCTATTTTTCTTTGTTTGTTCAAGTAAGTTGTTGGAAACTCAATTTTTGGATATTAATAATTTTCTTTTTTCAGCTAGTGTAACGTTTTATTCTAATTTGCATAATTTTTATTCAAATTTTCGTTTTTGCCGTTTTTGCAGTTTTTCTAAGCAAAAACGGTCTTTGTGTATTCGATTCAATATTTGTAGAGTGAAAAATTTGTAACATTAGTAAATCATTGACAACTGTGAAAAATGTTTTTTTCAAAAACTGTTGGAGTTAACGGATTTATTTGTCTGTCTTAAGATTGTCAAAAAAAATTCTAAAAAAACTTCGTTCTAAGCTTAAAAACAAACTTTTTTCAGTACTTTAAAAACTTTTAGCTCAAAAACTAAAAACCAACTGAAAATTATAATGTATACTTACTCTTTATTTAATAAATATCATAAAAACCATCTTTCTGGAATTCTGTACAAAAAAATGTTTTTACTTAAAAAAAAAAAAAAAAAAACAGAAAAAACTATATTTCAAAGGACTCTCAGATGCATATTTTTCATAGAAGTGCCCACATTGATTCCACATTCAATTCAAATTAAATTTTTATTTTTGAATATATGACACGAAAATTCATCGCTGACCCGCACCTCGAATCTCGAGTACAAAGAACTCACCGAAACCGTACATAATCGCGTCTCTTCAAACCGATTACCAGATAAACAGATCAAAGGTATACACCCGATTATCAGTGAGAGCGATTGAAAAAACCCGCATTTGTGAACAGTCCCTCCGTTACTTAACAGCTTTTGTGCCCAAACAATCGACTTTAACCATAGGAATTCCCACGCACCTTTGTATATTTGTTGAAAAAAGAAGAAAAAAAAAAAAATTTCCACCTCCATAATCTCTGCTCCCTATCCAAGCTCGAAAACCCTCCGCACGTGTACTGTTTTTTGCCGTTACGCACGTGTCCACTCATCTCTCGGTGCACTGCACTATGTATTACAAGCTGAAACAGCGTTTTTGTGCTTAATCGGGAGTACAAAATTAATTAGAGTTACAGGTTTTTCCCAAAATATATACATATATTCCACGCTCACGATCCCGCGAACAAGAAAATATGATCGAAAGCGTGAACGCGCGCGTCTCCGTCTGCTCGCTACTGGCATTGAACTACTTTGGATTAAAATTAAACCCCCGCGCGTATTCAGAAACGTGCGTGTGAGAGTAACCTACTTTCAGCGCGGATTCGTGAATGACATAAGAAAATCATCGTGTCGTGTATCTATATACATGTATTATACGCAGCAAGAGGTATTTTTTGTTTCATTGACCCAAAGAGTTGCCACAATATTTCTCTAGTGTTTATTTTTTTTTTTTATGATGGACTCGAGCTTGGAAAAAAAGCTGCTCAAAACAAAAAAAATATATGGGTACCATGGACACGTATACATATTAAATAAGAAGGAAAGCAAAAAAATTGTTTGTTTCTTTATTATTTTAATTGTACAAGCCAAACAATGCTGACAGGACAGTAACTATGTGAGGATTCTTCAGTCCGATAAATTGTGTTGTTAATATTATTATTGTTGTTGTTGTTGTAATTACATTATTCATGGATAGTGTGAGCCTTTTTCTCGGCCAGGACTCCAAAATCTACTAGGTTTTGAATAAAATTAAACAATGCCCGTATCAATGTCCAAGTGGATGCGAGCGCCAGGATACACCAATCTTTGCCTTTTTACCATGGATTCCTCCCTGGTAATTTTTCTGTGAACGATTTTTTTTTTTTTTTCTTAAAAAATAGTTTGTTTGATTTTGAATTGGTGGAATATCCCGTTTTGTTTCGTCAGTTAGAGGCTTCATAAAAGGTTTGGCATATGCTTCGGATGTGTGTGTACGGATATAATTTGATCGTTGCCATGTAACGTGGTATTGTATCTTTTTTTTTTTTTTTTTTTTTTTTCTTTTTTTCGATTGAGATAGGAAAAAAAATTCCGCTTTGCTTGGCGTGCAATTGTACTTTTGCAGATTTTTCGGAAAAACCAATTTTTTTGAAAAATGCAAATAAAATTCATCGGGATATTTAAAAACTAAACTCAAATATCTTTGATTATTCGAAAATATTTTGATGCTTAATTATTCTACTGACCTACAAAAAACATAATGGGTAGAAACCGTAACTGTTGAGTAAGTTAAATGAGGAAAAACTCTGAGATAAAAATTGTTTTTCTATCGGTAACTCATGACACATGTGTAAACGTTTTCTCTCAATTATTTTACAAAACATTTCTAATTATTTTCAGCATTGTGTGGCATTAACCACATTCCATTACATACACGATAATATTTTCTGTCTACGCTTGTATTCAGACAAATGAGAAATCCACCTTTCATTTTTTTATACCTTTTTTTTCTCGTTTTGTACAACTGCTTGAAAATAAACTTGTAATTTTACTGACAATTGATTTCGAGTAAAGTTTAAATATCGTCGTCTTGAAATTTTTTAGGATTTACCGAAACTTTGAAATCTTTTACCAGCTGTATTTATAAATACTTACGTAGTTTATCGTAATCGTACAGATATGTTTTAATACATTTATGAAGGACAAGAAATCTGTGAAAAAAATTTCAGAAGCTTCAATAAATACATTCTGGACATTTAATACATTTTTATCCAGAAATTTGGTTTTTCCCTCCCATTTCTCACCCCAAAAGGACCTTCGATACAAATCTCACGAATTGCAAAAAGAGTTTATCGCCTCCCCGATAAGCTCCGGATTTTCATTGGATTCCGTTTGAAACAATGTTCCCCTGTTTTATAGCGCACGTAACATTATGTATTCCCAATAAAAACGCGACGCGCGAGCAATTGAGAAATTTCTGGCGCACGAAAGAATCCGAGGAGGTAGGGAGGATGGAGAACAAAAATTTGCATCGCTTACGCGCACTTTGTTTTATCGTTTTTTAATTCCGATGGCTGCGTGCTTAAGACGGTTATTGTATTTTTTGTTGCTGCTCACTGGATTATTTTAAGAATAAGATCTGTTACACTGAACCATTTGATCAACGCATGGGATGAAGGGATAATTTTTCTTTTTTTTTTTTTTAAAGAGCGTATATGCAATGATTTTATTACTGCAAATATTTTAAGGTAATTTTGTACATTTACTAGTTGGATTTTACCCCCTCTGCGTGCCAACCCCCCCCCCCCCAAAACACTCATCAAATTTTTAATTTTTTAATCAGGAGACAAGTAGTTGTAATTTATGTAATTTACCAATACCAACGAAAATTAATTGGCAACCAGATACTAATACTGCAGAGTTTGCATTATAAAAAGAAATGTGCAATTCAATGTACATTCAATTAAATAAGGACCAAAAAAATATTTTTCAAATTTTATATGAACATAACTATCAAAATTATTTTACGTATATTCCTGGGGGTAAATTTGATTATGAATGACGTATAAATCTAAATAATCTCACAGCGATTCATAGAGTTAGTTGTAACTTAACATGTCATACTTGAAAGTTTTGACACCTGACATAAAAGACACCTTTATCTGCCCGCACATAACTTTTTCAACACATAAAGGTGCATGGATGATTAATAATCATCGAACAATCTTCGAGGATGTAAAAACGAAAGGCACTTTTTTTCGCGAGAAGGTACACGTGACCTTTCGCGAGACCGTGATTTTCCCAAGCGCTAGTGAAAGAGCTGCCGACGAAGATGGAAGAGGAGGAAGCCGCTTTGGCGCCCCCGGCGCTGTGCCGAGGCACGTATATATAGTGCTACTATTACTACTGTACTGCTGCCACGACACGACAGAGTTTAAAAGTTAATCTTGGTTCTTTGAGAGACAAAGAGACTTTTACTACTTCTGTTTCTGTTATGGCTCGGATTGTTTATGTTCCTCTCATTTTAGTGGGCATTTTTTTTTTTTGTTTTTATTGAAGTCTCGCACGATTTTACTTAGATTGATCTCACGAAAAACATGCATTCGTGTACAGAATGTTAATTAAGACGTTTTTTCCTATGGTGCATCGTAATAATTAATGAAGCCTGAATAATAATTTTTTTTTGTACATTTTCTTCACAATGCAATTTTTTGGTAAACTCCAAAGTATAAAAACCAATATTAGACATATATAAGATATGTTTATTTCATTCCACTTAAGGGTGTAATTTTCTGTAATAATCTTTACTCGCTTATTTGTGAGTGATTTTACACTTTTTAAGTATGTAATCATGATCCACTCACTTAAAAAGCGTTTTTTAAACACATTTTATGTGTGTAAGGGATAAATACACACCTAAAAGTGTAATATGACTCACCTTAAAGTGAGTAAAAAGTATTACAGTAAATTACATACTTATGTGGGTTGAAATAACACACTTCGATTTGCAGTGATGTACTCAAATTTGCACGTAACGTTACAGCACTCCTTGATATATGTGACGAATTTTGCAAATTTTTCGCACCTAAAAACCATGGAGTTTGTAACAAATAGGAACGATCAAAAACATTTTTCACTTAACTTGATATGAAAAAAAAATAAAAAACTTTAATCCTAAGACTCTCAAGATGATATCTTGTATGTAAACCTAATGTTTATAAATTAAAGAAAAACATAACTAGGGGGTCTCACGCCCATCAAAGGGACTCGAAACACCATTTCCCAGCCATACACATTTTTCCAGAATCCTCGGACTCCATCGTTAATCAGCCCTTCTTTTTCAATACATAACTTTTATCTGCTCCTTACACACACTCGGGCGTTTCAACGTCACTCAAAAGCGCGACTCAAAGTTTCGTTATTAAACTGCGAAACTTCAAAGTCCTCCCTCCCGTCACTTTAAACTCGCGACTATGAAAGTTCGTTTAATTTCCACCCTCCGTGTTTTTTTCCTTTTTTTTCATCCCAACTTGATGAATATTTTAATTTCCTCGACTATCCCATCGATTGCTCGCTATACTTGAAATTTTTCCCCTCAACACCGATTGTGTTGGCGTCACCGACGATATCTAATTATATTCCTCTTCCTTTCCCTGCCAAATGCAAATAATTTCCCGATACAGCCCTTATCGCAATGTCCATTGACGATGCCTTTTGACTCGCTTATTTCCACAGCAGCGATGCAACCACGCCATCCCTTATTTGTCACAGTTCATGTAAATAACTCGGTGGTTTGTCTTGAAAAAATACCCCTCTTTCTTCACTTCGTGCCGATAAAAATCAACGTGAACAAGTATACGTGCAACTTTCATATTCGCTTTGCCTTTTGTATCTCCTTTTTTTATTGCAATATCACATCCCAAAGTCTCGGTACGCAAACATTTGCTCGAATCCGATGTACCAGATTGAACCAGCTGTCCATCTCAATTGTACAAGCACTAAAAGGCAGACGAAACAAAAAAAGCCATCCCAAAAGCTCTGCTCGGGAATTAACGGGCGCAAACAATGATACGCCACTCGCTTAACCTTGCGAGCTCTCGTTCTTCTTTCTAAAAGAAAAAAATAAAAAAAAGCCCCGGCACTCGATTGGCTCGGTAATTGGCTCTAATTGACCGTCGACGACGCGCCGAGTATCAACTCGGTCGCTCCGCTCACGCCTCGGGCTCGTGGTGACGCTTTTATTCTTCCGCGAGATCATTACGAGGTGGATCCTGCTTCCATCCTTTAAGTAAGAATAGGAATGCTCCAAAGACTTTTTGCTCCGTTTTGCATGCTTTTACCGGAACCGAGCCGGTCATTACATAAATATTACCGGCGCGATGTCACATGCGGGAGGGAACGCCGCGTTTTATCGCGTGATAAATTTTTTCTTTTTTTTTTTTTTTTTTACTGCGCAAGAGGTGTACCCTCGAGTTTTACGTTTTCTATTCGTAGTTGTGTATTTTTCAGTGCGTCAAGTGACAAAAAAATAAAAAAATTAAAAAATTACTCCCCGATCTAGCAACCACAGCGATTTCACTAAATATATTGACGAAAAAAAAAAAAGGCATCTTTATCAGCATCAATAAGTCGTCACAGGAGGTTATGTTTGCAATGCGTGTTATGCACGTACCGATCTCTCGCGCTCTCGCGAATCTTCAAATGAAAAAAGCACACCGAAACGCTCGTCAGCGATACTTTTTCCCCACCGTCGAATAATATAACGTACAAACGAACGAGCTCCGACTCTCGTTATCTGTGCACGAGTGGTTTTTATTAATACAATGCGTCGCTAGTGTTTATCGCGAGAAACAGCTGTTGCAAAAATATTCAAACGGTATATTGATCCCCAATCGAATCGGCAATCGATGAACGATCGTCTACCCCGAGGTATATATATACATGTGTTTTCAGACACGTGTGAAAATCCACAAGCACATTGGTGTACCAGATTTTTATCACTCCATGAAACCCAACCTTCACTCACACTTTGTGTCCGTACCATCGAATCCCCTGTACCGATCCGATCGGTTCGTCAAAAAACTTGCACGCCGCGCGTATATGTCATTGCGCCCACGAGTGAACTTTCACTTAAAAAAAAAAAAAAAAAAAAAAACCGAGAGCAAGACGTATACACGAAGAGATAAGAAGAAGAAGCGTACACGCACGCAACAGGTGACGATACTTGGCTGTGCGAAAACAAAACGCGTACGTATATGTATAATAATACACGGTACCTGGCGGTGTCGGGCGCGCGGCTTTTGAGCTCGTAGTACATGAACTCTTGGCTCGCGGGTATGAGCGCCAGCGCCCGCTCGAGGTCGTCGCTGTACTCGAGCTCCAGTACTGCATCGTCGTCCTTGTCCCGTGCACCGGTCGGAGGAAACGCCAGGTCGAAGCCCATGTCGATCCCCGACTCGTCCATTATTCCCTACTTTCGCACCTTCGATTCCGCGCACTCGACTTTTCCTCTTCTCTCTCCTTTTTTTTTTTTTTTTCTCGAGACACTCGGTTTTAATTTTCTTACTTTTCTTGTATCACAACACAAAAAACTATCGTTACACAAAAAGCACTGATTTCATATGTAAAAAAAAAAAACACAGTCAACTAGGATAAGGAGGAGTAGGCGGCGAGCTAGCCGGGTACTCGCGCGCGGCCTACTTTCCGCGGGAGCCGAGCGACAGATCGGTATACCACTCGTGTATATACGGGGCAGCGCGAGCAGCGCTCGTATCATCACTGTCAACACACGCGGTGTGTGTTGTATATAGTCGCGATCTGCGACGGTGCGGCTTCCCCGGGGAAACAGCTGTGGGAGTCGAGATGAGCCAACGGTCCACGTAGCATGGCGCGCACCGGCCGATGAGAGCGAGCGTGCAAGTGTATATAGACACGAGGAAAAGGAGAAAAAGTTGATTGTACGTAATATATACTTAAGCGTGCATATATAAGCGCTTCGGATGAGCCTCTGCACGGTCAAATGGGCGGCATCTTGCGGCGAGACCAAGAGTTGGAATCGCGAGGCTGGTTTGGATTTTTTTCTTTAGCCTTGCGTCGCTGTGCGCGAAAGCTGCTGATGATGCACTAATTATTTTTTTTTTTTTCTTCTCGAGTGATGTTCTTTTATTTGGAAGGACATTTTTGGAACGTAGAGCGTCACGCAAGTGGTGTTGGTCTACTGTGGACCTGCACAATAAAAAAAGGTTGAGAAGGGCTCGCCTAGGACTCAAGTAGAAACAGACATGTTTGGTCCGACGTGTATTATTTTGACGCGCATCATGAATCGCGTACTTATTCGTGCATCGGTACGAATGACTATTATAAATCAGTTTACAAAATGCATTTCATCCCATGCGCGAGTAAATGAACAAAACTCAGATTTCTCATTTTTTTTTCAATCGTATCGCCTACTGCCATGTGACCTGATTCAAGCTGCTTCAGTGAGCATGCAGTGGTACACGAAAAAAAGGCCCAATCGTGCACAAAAATATGAAACAAACGCGTTGCCATGATAAATCGACCAATGAAAAGCACAATTCACAAAAAAAACGCCACCAACATAATTTCCACGACTACAATCCAAATCAACAACGCGCAACGATTCCCAGCAACGCTTGCACCATCGGTGCATTCCAATCCTCCGCGCGATGAGCAAAATAAACAAAAAAACAAATCTTCACCAATTAGCAAACCGCTCACAATAGGGGCTTATCGTTCGGCACGCGTAATCCTACTTTGGGCAGCTCTAGTGCACATGCATCGATTGCCTGGGGTCGTGTCCTTAGCGAGAAATCGATTGGAGGTAATCGGTTTCAAGCAGCACACAATGGAGCTGAGTCTTGCGATTTTTCATACCGATCTCTTCCGCGAAAAGTGGGTGCTCGAAATTTCCCGAAACTCCCGAAAAGCGAGCTCAGCTCCGAAAAGAAAAAACAGTCGGCTCGCGCCAGTCGATCTCAGCGATCCCACCGATCGAAAAGTGCCGTCCGAACGATGATCCTTGCGATCGGTGCTGTCTTTCTTGTCCTCGCTGGTGTCGGTGCCGAGGCTCATCCGCAGATACGTCAGCCGAGCGTCGTGTTCAACGAGCTCTGGTTCAACTACAAGGTAACGCGTTGGCCCCTCGACGGAGATCGTTTGTGGCGTGTTACCGATTTTCACGATCCCCGAATCTCTTGCAGATAAGCAACAACAAAACGTACATCTACCGCGAGGAGAGGTCGCGCCGGATCACATGGGAGAATCACATGTACGTTATTTACTGGCACAATGTCAAGTACGCCGCGGGACATTACACCTTCACTTTGTACTTGAACGCGTTGGCCGATCTCACCTCGCGCCAGTATCTTGATAGAGTGGTACGTGTACGCTTGTCTTTACTCTATGGACTATTTTTTCCATCTCCTTCGCCCACCCCCTTTTTTTTTTTTAATATGGAAAATTTTTGATTAATGAGAATTTTTACAAACAAATCAACGTCAATAATTACACTAACTTGATTGGTTTTTTCTGAAACGACTGGCACAAGACCAGTTTTTTCCACTACTGCTTACAATACAAAATGTTAAAAAAAAGATTTTACAAAAAGTAGTGTGATTTGTTGTTGGACAGTGAGTTTATCATATTTAAATACTTTTAATTTTTTTCTTCTCTTGCAAAGTAAACTACAAAAAGTTTTTTTTTCCAAAAGTATTGCTTTTTTCCTTTTTTTAATTAATAATGGAGCTGATTGAGTACTCAATTTTAGATCGATTTTGTCGTTACAAACGTTGCTGCCATACATTTCATTTGGGTTTTACACAGCGGATGAAACCGTGTATACTTAGAGATTTCCTGCGGATATCCCTACCTCTACTTGAGAAACGCCTTTTCCTTCGATCAAAGCGAGTCGAAAGTACATAAGACCACTTTTTTTAAAAAAAGGGGGGGGGGGTAAGGGGGAAAGCAGCAATTATTGGCCGGCAGGGTTAATCCTTTGCGAAAGTCGAAATTGATAAAAAGAAGAAGGAGAAACGGCACGTGCGAGGGAGTAAGATCCATCGGGGGCACGTGACGCGGGAGCTTCATTACGGCCGATTGCGGGGGTGAAACTTTTTCCCGGCTCCGCGGGATTTGCGAGGGATTTGCGCCTCTTACTCTACCCGCGTTTCTTTTTTTTCTTTTTTTTTTTTTCTTCCTCAATATCGGCACTTTTAGAGACACGTAGAGGAAATTTCCTCCGATCGGAGATACACCCCATCCCCCTCTCGACCGATCTAAAGAGAAAAAAAGGGGGAAAAAAAAAAAATAATTCAACCATCACCCAGGTGAGACTGAAAGCTAGCCGAAACCGACGACTGGAGGACAACGAGATAGTAGCACTGGTGCACCGGCAAGGGTCCACCTGCGTCCCGAAATCCCTGGACTGGCGCGAGCGGGGCTTCGTGACGGAGCCGGAGAACCAGCTTGATTGTGGGAGCTGCTACGCGTACAGCATCGCGGGCACCATATCTGGCCAATTGTTCAGGCGCACCGGGGTGGTGACTGACCTGAGCGAGCAGCAGCTCGTTGATTGCAGTGCGCAGTCGGGTAACCTTGGCTGCTTGGGTGGCTCGCTGAGGAATACTCTCAGGTATCTCGAGAAGGCCAAGGGCATCATGGCGGACGAGAATTACCCGTACGTGGCTAAGGTGGGCAAATTTTACGTGGACAAAGTACATATATGTAAGGTCATGGTTGAGTTAAATAAACTGAGGGTCACAATCGTACTAGTCATATAAACAGTAGTTAATTTTTTTTTTTTTTTTTTTTTTTAACCCGTACACGGTTGTTTTAGTTGTTGTTTAAAGAATAACTTTTTAGAATTAAAAAAATATTTACTAGAATAGCTTCGAGTACATGTGCTCTTCAAACAAAGTAATTTTTTTATATAAAAAATGTTTTTTTGTTTGAAATTAATATTTCAAATTAAAGTAAGAAAGTATAGTCTTATTTCAAAAGATTATTACGTTGAAACTGTTTTATAGTGAGTGTTGTCTTAAATCGTCATTTTTTTTTTTTCATTGTGGTTGAGAATGAAAGTTCCGGGTATTCAGAGTTTTTTTTAATTTTAACTCAATGATGGCAAGATACAGTTGAATTAATATATTGTGAAACAGTACGAAATTCGATAACACGCTCATATTGTGATAATTTTATGAAAAAAAGCTCAAATTTACTTATTTAATAATTACAAAGTCGTAAACTTGTATTGAATTTCAATCATATCGGGTGAACAATCGTATGGGATTTATGGGTCCAGTTCGTGAACGTGTTCATCACAATCACTTATAAAAAGTACAATTTTTTTTATCTCATCAAAAATCAAAACTTATAAATACTTATAGATACTTATAAAAAGTGTATATCCTTTACTAAAAAATACTATTATTGTTAAGACAACTCGATGAAAATAACGCGAGGTAACCATGAGAGATGTGCAACAAACGTTGTTTACTACTTCACAGACACACATGAGTTGTCGCGGACTCTACTTTTTTTCTCCGTCTCCAAAGTGATTGTCTCATTTTTTTATTTCCTACGTTTAATCCAAATCTCTTTATCGCAGTTTCGCCTGAATTTACAACCTCCGCAAATCCGATTAACGCGCATTAAGCGCTTGCTACACCTTTTTCCCTTTCCACTTCTACTTTCTGTGCGTCATTTCTCTTTGTTAACAACACAAAAATTTTTTTTTGTTTTTCACCATTTGCATACCATTTTTATGTATTTACTTATTTATTTATTCACCACATAATGAACATAAATATAATAATCAGCTTACTTTTGTGAAATTTCTCATTTTATCCATGGAATTCTCATCAATGGAGAATCAAAATTAAAACCAAAATTGTTTGTGCAAACAACAAACTTCATTTCTGATAAAAAAAAAAATGCCTCCGTTGAATGATATTACTAACACAAATACTCCTAAACAGTACAATTACTTTTTTTTCAAATAAATTTTCAATCCTTGGTGTCCAAGAGTACTCCCAAAAAAGTAAAAAACTCTGTTGCATCAACGGACAGAGAAAACCAGCTCGCGAGGTGTGACATCGATCACCAAGGCGCGGTAAAATTAATAACACGTTTTGTGCCGAGTAATCGTCCACCCGCGCTTTCGTCGGATTCCGAGAACACCTGTGTAATATTTGTCGCCATCGACACACCAGTGTTGACATTTTCTGGACGAGCTCGATATCGTATACATAACAATGTTTCGTATAAAAAAAAAAAAGGATAAATGAATGAGTTAAGTCAAATTTATGGTTATACATCCAAAGGCAGGTGACTGCAAGTACCAAGAGAGGCTGAGCGTGGCGAACATCACCTCGTGGACCATACTCCCGGCTCGCGACGAGAGAGCACTCGAAGCTGCAGTGGCGACGATCGGCCCGATCGCCGCGTCCGTGAACGCGAGTCCAAAGACCTTCCAGCTTTACCAGTGAGTTAAATATTACGGACGATTTTGAATATGCGTTTTTTTTTTTTTTTTTTTTTTTACCTCCCACTTTGAAAACAGCTCCGGCGTCTACGACGATCCAGCGTGCACGTCGGACAAGGTCAACCACGCGATGCTGATAGTCGGTTACACAAAAAACGCTTGGATACTGAAGAACTGGTGGGGTACGGGCTGGGGCGAGGATGGCTACATGCGCTTGCGGAAGGGCAAGAATCGCTGTGGCATCGCCAATTACGCGGGCTACGCGAAAATTTGATCCGGACTTGGTTCTTTTTTTTTTCACCCCTTCTGTGTACATATCGTCCTTTGTTTTTGATTTTTTTACCCGATGTCCTTCCTTATTTTGTACGAATAAACGCTTTTTTGGCAATAAAAAGGCTTATTTCCATCATTTTTTTGTACTGGTCATACAATTTTCAAGTGCAGATAAAAGAAAATGAGAGCTCGATGTTCCTTTTGATCCTTGGAAACAACTAAGACTTGTGTTACACGTTTACGTAGTTATCTGATATTGCAGTCAAGAATTTCTTTCGGTTTCTTGGCTAATATTAATTGAATTTTGAAATGGTTGTATTTTTTTTTCAATTGACAAACTTTCTGTTCATAACTCGTATGATTACCCTGCAGAAGTTTAATCACCAAAAAAAGTCCTCAATTACAATTTTGTACATCCCTGACACTGTACAATCCCTCCGAGATTCTTCCAACACGCTTATTTTTGCACCGAGAACAAGATTCCGACGTAGTTCTCAAAAAATCTGCAAAGATGTCAGCATTAGCCCAGCAAAACGATCCCAGTTTTTACCACCCCTACCAAGGGACACGCCAGAGGGAGCCACTCTCTTGGGCGGTAACCGCGACCTGATTATTCAAATAGCCCGACAACCCGGCCCGCTCATTTCGATTCAGTTCTATGGGCAGCATCGCCTATAGCAGCCGTGATACGTACCTACACCCTGTACTTATATTATACATCTCCTGGATCACAATAGCGACCCCCCCTCCGAGGACGCCGATGGGACAATCGTCGACATAGCGACGTGCGCACTTGGCGCGTTCAATGCGGGGTAATCTCAAAAGTGCCGTCTTTTCGAACGGGGAGACATCGAGCCGTCGACGCTCCGAGGAAAACCGAAACAATGCGCGCCAGAGTGAATGCGAGGGTTTAGGGAGGAGGGGGGCAGCACAGCTGATTGAGATTTCATAGAGGGCGCTACGTGCGATAATCGCTATAAGCTCGTACACAGAGCGGGTTCTCGGGAATTCCATCGCGGATTCTATTGTGCGAAGTCGCGCCTCTTCAACGCTGTTACCCGATAATTAGGTCGATTGTCCTCGACGACTGGGAAATCGGAGCGAGTGTGTGTTTGATATCAGGAGGATTTCGAGCCTCGGCTGATGGGTGTTTTTTTTTTTTTCCACGGAAGGACTTGGGAAATTGAAATTCATCAGCGCAAGCTTCGATGATCGCGGGAGAGAGTCGGGGCGTTGGAAAAACTGATGTAAAGGAAGCCTTGAAAGAGATAAATTAATTTTGCGTTGTATGTACCTGCAGTACAACAAATTTCATTGCGTTGGGTCGAACTGAGTATCTTACAGAGAATAAAATAATGGATTTATAGAGTTTTTGCCAAATTAATGGTGGATATGTCAGTTTTAAGCGTAAATCTAAAAAAATTAAAGGAATCTATCAGGAAGTATTTATAAAATTAATCCACACCAATGTGTTAAATTGGAGATAGGGTTGATGGGCAAAACTGCTCAGAAAATGCCGTTTTTAATACAGTAGCCTATTATACAGAGAACCGGGAATTTTTTTTGTTAATAGCAACCAAAATAGCACTGTAGTGTTGTGAGCAGTAACCAAAATCTATCGATAAAAAGCTTATGTTGTTTTGGATCAATCTGCATCTCAAAGTAAAAAATGTATCGGCCTAACCTACAAATTGAGATATATACTTAACCAACCTACATTTTTTTAAGCGGTATGATGTTGATTGGTTAAATAGGTTCTACAAATCCATTGAGTCAATCTAAAAAGATAACAATGCAGTAGATAGTTAAATAATACAAGTAGATTTAAGGAAATATAATACAAAAATTTTGAGGTATTTGAAACTACTACAATGACATTTGTAGGTTGTAATTATTATTCCATTGCATTCGAAGTTGAGAGATACACCTTTCTTAAGGATAAAAATAAACTTTTGCTAGAGTTCTTAGACTTTTTTTTCATAGTTTCTGGACTAAATTTAAATAAAAATAAGTTTAAAAGTTGAGGGTCTGATTTGAGGTTGTAAAAATTTTATTACAAAGGATATTTATACTCTGTCTGGAGAAGAGACATGGAAATTCAAAACTTAAGTAATCCAATCTGAATCATAATTTTTCCAGAAGATATTAAAACATAAACCAACAATCTATAACAGCTAACGATTAATGCATGAAGTGCATCGTCTGATGCTTACTTTTTACAAGATTAATTTAAAAACTTTCCATAGATAATATTGTATTATAAAAATTTATTTATGTTAGGGATAGAGATATTATAGTATACTAAAAATATTTTGGCTTATAATAATTTGTTACTGTTAATTGCTAATAGAAGTTATACTCCTGAGGAACATAATGTTTTTTGATGTATAATATTAATTGGTATATTATAAAATTTGTAGAAAAATCAGATTATCTATATAAGATCCCTACATTATTTTTAATTTGACTCCTGAACTCTTCTTTGGGTTCTAGCGAGTTGAATGCCACAGTTAGCCTGATGACATGTAAATAGGTGAGTTAAAGCTTTCTTAACTAAGAGTATTCTATCAAATTCCACGATTCATTCATATCGTATAAATTATTGTGTCAAGTTACTTGAGAATTGATAATAATGGTTTATTAAAACATCAGAAAAAATAGAACAAATTTTTCTTTCGAGTTTCAAAATTCATTAGATGTTTTAGTAGAATTTTTTTTTTCTCGAAAATAGTTTCATTGCCAAGTGAAATGTATCAGAAATACAGAGTTTATCAACTATAATTTCTATTATGCAAAAAAATACGGATGCCATCATGCCTATCAGTAAAATCAACAAATGAGGCGCAAATTCGTAAATATTGATGCTCGACGCGCTGAGAATATCCTTCCTACATTTGGGTTTTTTATACGACCATCTAGAAATATGCCGGTGTCTGATGCCAACTTCTGAGATTTTTGTCAATCTAAAATACATGTATGATTATCATGTATGCATGGAATAAAAGCATTTACCTTGAGACAATGCAACTTGAGTTGTTAATTACCCAACTCTTGCGAGTTCCACTATTGAACTATTTAAGGTCACAGCAAAGGACGTAAATGTCGGTCTCGCTAGGTTAACCTGTAAATGTTTTATATCGATGTGTTAATTACTCTATTTGTACATTTAAATACATTGTATGAAGCATAATTCAATTACTTCCATAAGCTCACAAATCTCACGATTGTCGTAATCTTTATCAATAATCGGATAACCAATAGCTGGATGAGTATGGTAGGCAAAACCTTTATGTTAATATGAAAAAATCAAAATTAATAGTATAATTATACAGAAAAATTTTTTTTCATGACATATCAATCAAACCTCCTTTTTGCACAAGTTGCATCCCGTTATCGGGATTCATGTACCAGTCAGCTGGTGCCAATTTAGACCAATAATTTTCGTAGAACATTCTAGTGTCCCAGTCAGGTTTCTGCAATTTTACAAATATGTGCGTTATTATATTCACACAAAAATCTGGCCTCAATTGATGAAGTAACTTACTTTGAGAAAAAACTCCAAATAAACCATTGCTTCCGAAGCCATTTTCAGATTTATTTGACCCAATTGGTTCAACGAGTCGTTGATCTTGAAAATCGGCTCGTCCAGTCGAGCAGAGACTATTGAAGCTGAATAATAATTATAAAGCAGGTACGAAAACACCGAGATAGTCATGAAAGCCATTCGAGTCGATGCTTGATCCATTCGTACGTCGGTACCTGAGAAAAATGCATTCAACTTTTTTTGTTGCAAAGACGTAGGTTTTGAGTTACTGATAAAATAACCTTGTTGGCAAATCGATCCAATTGTAATGAGGATTGAATTTGAATATATTTCCAAACTACTGTTGAATTTTTCTTTGTGTAGAACAAGAACCAATACCGCAATGATGGAAATAAAAAATAATATGGTCAAGCACCATATGTCGTTGGTAAAAGGTCGTAGGATTTCTTGAATTTTAATATTTGTTGGTTGAGGATTTCGAAATATAAAACAAGTCCTTAAAAATTATAGCAACTCATCAGGTATGAAGTAAATAACATATTTTAATGTACTCTTTGGATCTGTTCAAGTAAAAATAGAGCCACTCGTAATTTACAAAAAAATTTTTTTCATTTGAATAAGTTTATAGTGTTAATAGTGGAATTTTTACGTTTCAAGAATTTTTTTACTTAAAAATCTAGAATGACACTGTTTTTACTTTAACAGAATATCAACGAAGTGTTATCACCGAAACGGCCAGTCCTGATGAACAAATTTTATAATGTAAGTCCTTCCTAAGTTTATGGTAAATGGACTACCATTAAAATCTATGGAATTGTTGACCAAGGCATGTTCCAAAGGGCCTTTTGGGTCTCCAGCTAACCATTCCGATGATTCGAGATATTCAAGACTATTATAAAAGACTGGATTAACTTGATATTTAGGACATTTTTATCAATTTTTATAAAATATACTTGACAAGATTTCAAACTTACGAAAAATTGTATAATTCTGAGAGGTGCTTAACAATGTGATATCCATATTTTGATTGACCATCTAAAGTAGCGTGAGAAAAGTCGTCAAGATAGTCTTCGAGTCCAACATTATCTGATCTATATAGAGTCTGTTGATTCAACATAGTATTTCTGTTATTAACTTATGATGTATTTTTTGTAACATTTAAATTTAGGCTCACCTTAAAAAACATAGTTTTTAATGAAAATCCTCCTAAATTGGATCGTCTATTGAACTTTGAACTCTGGACGAGGCTAATACCATCTCTTTTGTTCCAAGTGCCAAGAAATAAAACTTTGAGAACCCCACCGCGTTCCTTAGATTGATTATAAATGTCATACAAAGCATAACTTTCTGTGTCTTTCGAAAACTCTGCCACTACTACATCCGTCGAAAGACCAAATGCTCGATCATCTATGACTTTCACGACACTCGAGACATTGGAAAAAATCAGCCAATAATGCAGTTCTCCAAACAATCTATTCTCTGAAGCCTATGTGAAAAGCGAAAATAATGTATTTACATTGAATGTTTAAAAATTACAAATTTCATATTTTGTTGATCTTACGTCGAAAAATAATGATGTTATACTTTCATCATCAAAACATCTAAAATCTAAAAAAATTCCTATTTTCCAGTAACTACTTTTACCTAACAGATGAATATTGGATTCCTTGTGTAATCCGTTTAAAGTTGATGATATACCATTTTGGCTAAAGTCCTTTATTAGTGACAAATTTTCTATGAATTAGTGCAATGTGTTAATCAACAAAGTTAAAGTGAGAATCCAAGTAAAAAATTGTTTTAAATTTCACATTCAATTTGAAATAAACAATAGATTATTCACCAGTGCCAGTGTAACAGGAAAATCCAATTACACTTGGAGTTTTTTTAAAATTGAAATAATCTGTGATGAAATGATTTTGAACATCACCGTAAGCTACTACTAGCAAAAAGTAGTAAAATATTCCAAAACGTGACATAATGTTAAAAAGGAAGTAAAAGTTTATTTAGTGTAATACTATTAATTTAAAAGCAAACGAAGAAAAATAAACATTGGCTCAACATTTCCGTGTATTGACTAAAAATACGTAGTAAAACATCGCGTGACTGCCCTCAGTTGTGCTACAACGTAGGACTCCTGAGAAGTTATTTATTATTTACATCGTATCTTATTATTCAAGATCGTTTGTTGTAATCAAATTAACCTACTTAAATGATCAATAATATACAAAATTTAAGCTGAAGATACAGCGTGAGTATAATAGATGCGGTCTCATTTTGTATTATAACATGAATAATAAAGTCGATGGCCATGAGTCGACTCAAAAATTTGGCTTTATTGGTGTAAAACTTAATCAAAGACTCAGCTGAAAGAATTCCACGAGACTGTTTTTTTTATTCCATTGCAATTATTTTTGGAAATAATTTTGCACACAGCTTCCTCACATCATAATATTTAGTCATTGTCCAATAAATGGTACTTATTGAAATGCCAATATCTATCTCCACGTTGACATTAATAGGGCTAAAGCCACATTTAATACTTTAGCTTTATAAAATTAGTACTTTCTACATTAGTCATATTTTTCAAACAGAACAATTAATCGTCATCTATACATTATGTTAGGTATTTCTGGGACCTCCCTTGTGTTTAGTGGATTACGTAAAAGCAAAGGATCGCGTAAATATGTTTGTGACAAAATAATGAATAATCAGTTATTCGTTTGGTAATAAATCTTCTTTAATCGAAACATTCAGCCACATAGTAGAGTTCATGTACAATAAGTTGAGATGGTTGCTTGTTGTCTCATAAAAATAATTTATTTCAATATATCTACATAAAGAAATCGAAAAAGCATTTCATCCATCCAATGTGTCAGATGAATCTATTTTCCTCAGAACTAATTTTGTCATCAACTTTAATTTGTCCAGAATATAGTAGTCGGCAACGAACGTTTCTATTATGTAAAAAAAGACAGATGCCATCATGCCTATCAGTAAAATCAACAAATGAGGCGCAAATTCGTAAATGTTGATGCTGGACGCGCTGAGAATATCCTTCCTACATTTGGGTTTTTTATACGACCATCTAGAAATATGCCGGTGCCTGATGCCAACTTCTGAGATTTTTGTCAATCTGAAATATATTTGTGGTTATAATGTATGCGCACCTGCAATTCAAGTATTCATTGTAACTCATCGTAATTAAAATTGACAGTCACCCAACTCTTGCGAGTTCCACCAATGAACTATTAATGGTCACGGCAAAGGTCGTCAAACAAGGTCTCGCCAAGTGAACCTGTAAATATTTTGTGTTATCATTATACTAATCATGCAATAAAAAGACGTAATGTGCGGCATAATGTATTTACTTCCATGAGTTCGCAAGTCTCGCGATTGCTGTAATCTTTATCAATAATTGGATAACTGATGTCTGGATGAGTATGGTAGGCGAAACCTTTTTGTAAATATATAAAAATAAACATTAGTGGTATAACTTATGAGAAAAAGAATTTTTTTTTTCACGACATATCAATCAAACCTCCTTTTTTAACGAGCCGCATCCCGTCATCGGGATTCATGGACCAGTCGATTTTCGGTACGCGAGACCAATAATTTTCATAAAATATCCTGGTATCCCAGTCTGGTGTCTGTCATTTTATTTTAAAGCGTGTATGTAAATTTTTACAAAAATTCAGATCTAAAACTGTAGCGCGAATCTCACTTACTTTTAGGTAAAAATCCAGATAAATCATAGCTTCTGAAGCCATTTTTAAATTTATTTTACCCAATTGGTTCAACGAGTCGTTGATCTTGAAAATCGGCTCGTCCAGTCGAGCAGAGACTATTGAAGCTGAATAATAATTATAAAATAAATACGAAAATACCAAGATAGATATGAAAGCCATTCGAGTTGACGCGTGATCCATTTGTACGTCGGTGCCTGAGAAAAATGCATTTAATTTTTCGTGTAAAAAAAAAAAAATTGTTTTTACTAGGTAACTAATAACCTTGTTGGCAAATCGATCCAATTGTAATAAGAACTGAGTTTGAATATATTTCCAAACTACTGTTGAATTTTTCTTTGTGTAGAACGAGGACTAGTACCGCAATGATGAAAATAAAAATTGATATTGTCATGTACCATACGTTATTCGTGAAAGGCCGTAGAATTTCTTGAATTTTAATATTATTTGGCTGAGGATTCCGGAAGATAAAACAAGTGCTGTTGAAAAAGATAGTAACTTGTGCTGATAACATAATCATAACTTTCATGTTGAAGTAGTTCTGTCGGTACCTTACTAGTCAAGTATCTAACTCTGTTTATAGCACAGAAATAAATAAAAAAAATTATGAAAGTGTAAAAATGGGAAATTTTTTTACATTATATTGGTTATGTATATCTTGAAAATAGGTAGATAAAGTTTCAAGTCTATATGTATAGTGAAAAAATTTTGAGGTTTTTTAAACTTCTCTTCTATTACCTGTACTTAATGGATACATCCAAGTTTTAAAACTATTTCATAAATATTTTTTCAAATTTAAAAGGTAGATTTGTTTTATAAATATGATTTTCTATGTGCACCCTTGATTGACATAATAAAACATGTATCGATAACTTTTTTCTAGACACCAATGCGCCAAAAAACATTTACTGGCTTATTTTTTTGTCAAAGCTTACGAGATTGTAAAGTTTTGTCGGTATTTGAATATCAATTGGTGTGGGATAACGATTACCAATGGTACTTTCATTAAAAAATCGCAAGCAAGTTTAATCACCGAAATGGCCAATCCTGATGCACGAATCTCACGAGATGAGTTCTCATAATATTCATGGTAAACGGAGTGCCACTAAAATCTATTGAACTGTTAAACAAAGCTTGTACCAAAGGACCATTGGGGTCTCCAGCTAACCATTCTGGTGATTCGAGATATTCCAATCTATTAATAACCAAATTATTTTTTTAAATTAAATACCTTAAGGTGACATTTATTAGGTTTTTATAATTTGTTACAGTATAGACTAAACAAGTTTGTGCACTTACGAAAAATTGTATAATTCCGAGAGGTGCTTTATTATGTGATATCCATACTTTGACCTTCCATCTAAAGTAGCGTGAGAAAAATCATCGAGATAGTCTTCCAGAGCAACATCATTCGATTTATATAAACTCTGTAGAAAAAAAAGAGCGTTACTGTCATTTCGTTGCAGTTATCTTTATTTTTTCAATTTTTAAATTTAGGCTCACCTTAAAAAACATTGTCTTTAACGAAAATCCTCCTAAATTGGATCGTCTATTGAACTTTGAACTCTGGACGAGGCTAATACCATCTCTTTTGTTCCAAGTGCCAAGAAATAAAACTTTAAGAACCCCACCGCGTTCCTTAGATTGATTATAAATGTCATACAAAGCATAACTTTCTGTGTCTTTCGAAAACTCTGCCACTACTACATCCGTCGAAAGACCAAATGCTCGATCATCTATGACCTTCAGGACACTCGAGACATTGGAAAAAATTAGCCAATAATGCAGTTCTCCAAACAATCTATTCTCTGAAGCCTATGTGAAAAGCGAAAATAATGTATTTACATTGAATGTTTAAAAATTACAAATTTCATATTTTGTTGATCTTACGTCGAAAAATAATGATGTTATACTTTCATCATCAAAGCATCTAAAATCTAAAAAAATTCCTATTTTCCAGTAACTACTTTCAGCTAACAGATGAATATTGGATTCCTTGTTTAATCCGTTCAAAGTTGATGATATACCATTTTGGCTAAAGTACTTTATTAGTGACAAATTTTCTATCAAACAGTATTATGTATAAATGATACAATCAATGAATAAAATAGGAAATTTAGAGTGATAAATTCAACTAAATTTTTTTTTTAAATTTATCTTATTAAGTTTATAGGAAACCAGTCCTTTTAACAAAAGTCTTATAAAATAATGTTAGGTATAATAATATAACAAAAATAAAAATTAGTAATAAAAATAAGACAAATTTCTGAGTAGATGTCGATTTAAAAAATGATTCTGAATAATTGGAAATATGGTTGAGATTTTTATTTTTTTAATCGACGTAATCTAAATCTATAACTATGAAAAATGTAATAAACCAACTAATCCATCAATTAACAAGCTATTATTACGTAACGCTATGTTGCTTTACGTTATAATCAATCGAACTTGGTCCAATAGGATTTTTAATCATTTGATGATAAAAATTAGTATAAAGAACTTTGTAAACAATAATTAGATCCACAATACCATGCACAGATCTAACAGCACAAACTTTGAAATGTCTAGAAACATCAGCATAATAATGATCGATTCTGTGCATTAGCATATAGAATCTGTAATTAATATGCGAAAGAGCAAAATTATAATAAAAATGTTATTACTATTATTATTATTATTGTTATTTTTATTTATTATTTAACTGTTAACAATTTTTTATTTACCATCATCATTGTAACAGGAAAATCCGATTACGTTTAAAGTTTTTTTGAAACTGAAATAATCTACGATGAAATTATTTTGAGCATTACCATAAGCTAAAACTAGCCAGAAATAAGAAAAAATTCCAAAGCTTGACATGATGTTAAAACAGAACTAAAACATTTTGTAAACCATGAGACTAAGTTTAAAAGATAATCATGAAAAACAATTACTGTCTCAACATATCAGCGTATACACTGAAAATACTCGAATAAGAATCGCATGACTATCCGAAATTGTACTATGACGTGGGATACTTAAGAAGGTATTATTCATTCAAATTGCATCCTATTATTTAAGAACGTTTGTTTTGATCGATCTAAATTACTCAAATAGCATAAAATGTATGGAGCTAAAAATACAACATTAATAAATAATGAAGATTAAAGAAGGAAATTTTATTTAACTCTATAGTAGTCGTATTTTTTGTAGTATATTTGTTAAAGTATATACCAATACTGGTTCGATTTTTTTTGTCAAATATTTAAACATAGAACAACTAGTTTTTTATCATCACTAGATTTGATTAATAGGAGTCATGGAAATTTTGTACGTATGCTTTTTTGAACAGGTATCACGAATGCATTAATATATAAAAAGAGTGTATAGTAGACAAAAGTTTTGGAGACACGCACATCTTAAGCATAGGATGCATATTTTTTTAATTGTGCGTTGACCATCTCACAAAGGTTTAAGTTGAATAAAATATTAGGAGATGTATACATCTTATATAGAAATTTGTAAAAAATAGTATATAAGTAACGTTTGTAATAAGTAGAACTATCAACTTGTTGTTAAAGACATTTAAATTAATGTACATCGTAATAGCACATCGTGATAAAGCGCCAAGGATGTAGTTGAGAACTTTGGTTCACACGATTATTTTTGAGTTGATTAACACGTCTTTGTTGATCAACACGTTGACTATGGAAAAATTTTTAAATATGAATACATTTCTGAAATTCTAACACATTGGTTACACATAATTATTCATACACATGCTTATTTATATTTAATCTTAAATTTTTTCATTATACATCAATAATATTTTACACTTAAAAACAAAATGTTGGTCAGCGTGATTAAATATATTCAAAAATTTTTTTAAATCTATTTATAGTAAACGCCAAACAGCAAAACAATTGCTCGAATACATATACCAATATAGACAATGACATGCCTATAAGAAGTAGAAAGAGATGGGGCGAAAATTCGTACATATTTATACTTGACGCACTTCGAATATCTTTTCTGCATTGGGGTCTTCGAAATGTCCACCTAATAATTTGTCGAGTTTTCAGACCAACTTCCGAAATCCTCATTAACCTGTAAATACGTAATAACATCCAGTGTAATAAAAATCACCTCATTGTATATTGTATTCATTATCATTTACCCAATTTTGGCCATTTCTAAAATCGTACTGTTAATCCCAACAACAAAAGCTGCATAACTTGGTCCACTAAGATGTACCTTATAGATGTGAACGAATCTATTTATCAGAATCGTATATAATTACTCAAGAATGTATAAGATTTACCTACTTCTACAATCTCGCACGTTTCACGATTGTCGTAGGTTTTTTCAATTATCGGATACGCGATACCAGGATGAGTATGATAAGCAAAGCCGCCCTTTTGAACTAATCGCATGCCCTCTTCGGGCTCAATGAATAAATTCGATTTCGGTAATTTTAACCAACAATTTTCATAAAATACTTTTGTATCCCAGTATGGTTGCTGTAATCGTAAGGGTGATAAAATTTTATGATTAGAATTTAAAAGCTTGTATCTACCTACTTTGAGGAAGTAGTCCAAGTAAGGCATGTTTTCTGTAGCCATTTTTAAATTCAACTTTCCCAATTCATTGAGAGAATCATTTATTTTATAAATAGGCTCTGCCAACCTTGATGAAACAATACAAGCCGAGTAATAATTAAACATGAGTAGGCTATATATCAAAGTAAATAAAAAAACAATTTGGGTTGACAGACGTTTCATTTTTATGTCAGTACCTAACCACAAAATAAGCCATTTGTTGAAAGATGTACTTAAACGTATGACAACAAGAAGATTTTTTTTATAAAAACCTTGCTGACAGAGAGCTCCGATTGTAATTAGTAAGGAAGTTGATAACATGGATTTACCCACTTCCTCATAACGTAAGGCTAGTGTTAAGATCATTAAAATAAAAATGATCAAAATTATCATTAAATACCAAATCTGATTATCAAAGGGTCGAAATAATTCTTGAATTTTTATATTCTTCGGTTGAGGGTTTCGAAGGTAAAAACAGGTTCTATGAAATGAAAATACAGATAAATTTGTAATTAATAAAATACGTTTCAATTTACCTGAACAGCCAGTCTTGGTGAGCACATTTGATCGAAGAACTTCTCCTCAAACTCAATATTAGAGGGCTTCCAGAAATATCGTACGTGTTGTTTCTCAAAGTTTCGACCACTGGACCTAACTGATCGCCTGGTGACCAATACGTGGATTCATAAGATTCTAAACTGCAAAGTATTTATAATGTTGTAGTTCAAAAAATCAGCAATTATAGTATACTGTGATGATACTCGAACAATTTTTAACTTTACGTAAAATTATACAGATCTGAAAGATGACTTAAAATTTGTAATCCAAACTTTGAGTTTGTATCCCAAGCTGCGTGGGTATGGTCTTTTAAATAATCTTCTAACCCTTCGTCATCCTTTTTATGAAAGCTCTGTTAACAAATAATGTTAATTTGTAATAAGCATTTTTGATGTGTTGGCGTGGTTAAGTGTACCAAGAGTAATTTAATGATTACTTTTAAATAAATAGCTTTCAATGGTAATCTGTTAAAATTTGATCTTCGATGGAATTTAGATTGTTTAAGGCTAATGTTAAGTTTGCTTTTTCCGTACCAATCACCAAGAGAAACTATGGTCAGATTTGAGCCACGTTCTTTTGAAATATTGTAAATATCGAATAGTTGGAAATGTTTCGTGTCATTTGAATGTAAGGCTATTACAATATCTGTTGACAATCCAAAAGTGGTGTCATCAATAAATTCCACAATGCGCATATCAGAAGTTAATATCAACCAATATCTTAATTCATCAAAAAATTTATTCAGTCGAGCCTAGACAAATACGTAAATCATTCAAATTTTTACTTATTTTTCAAATTCTAGTGCGATTTTTTATTAAGTAAACTTACAAATTCAAAAACTGAAGTATTGCAGTTAAAATTGTAACAACGAACATCCACGAAAATTCCTAGTCTATTATATTCAGTTTTTAACAACTGATGAATTTTAATTTGATCACTTATCATGGCAGAGATTCCTATCTCATTAAACTTCTTAAATAACAATAAATTTTCTAAAAATTATCAAAATTATTTATTATTAGACGTTGATGTAAAATATATTTTAAATAATTATGGTGTCACCGAAAACGTTTTCACATGAAAATCCAACAATGGTTGGTACTTTTTTGTAAATAAAGTAATCGAAAATAAAATCGTTATTGCTTAAAGAATTTTGTAATAAAATAAACAAAATCCAAAGCTTCAATTTCATTTTAGTCTCTGGAAAGTACAATAAAATAATGTAAAATGAGCTGAGCCAAATAAACTCAGCCTGACGTAGCACGAATTTGCCTTAAATTATTCACTAGAGGTATTTAAAGTCTATTAAAGTTGTCAATAATTCAAATCGTGGAAGAGTATTGAGGATGATTATTTAAACATTAATGCTAACAGTTGAACTCAGGAATAATTGACATCAATTTGTTTTAACTCTTTTTTTATTCAATTTAAGATGATTTAGTACAATTTTATATGTTTTTAACAATAAGCATGGATAGTATTTAATGCACAATATTAACTGGAATGAGGAAATATAATTAATTCTTCCTTAACAAAATTGATGTTTTCTTGTGTGACTGAAATTTAATTTTAATTTGAAAGTAATTATTTCGAGCCCCAAAAGAAACATGGCAGCAAGTAAACCTATCATCAAAAGAAAAAGATGTGGAGCAAATTCGTTTATAGTAATACTCGATGCACTTCTCATGTCTTTGCGGCAGAGTGGTTTGGTTTCCGACCATTTTAACACTTGTCGATGTCTAACTCCAACTTCGCTGATCCGAGCCAGTCTACAAATACATTATTTTTACTTTTTATTGTATTCTTATCCCAAAAATATAGTCCACGTTGGTAATTGAATGTATACGGTAAAAATAATCGATTACCCGACTTTAGTCATTTCTACAAAAGAACTGTTAGTTGTTACTGCGAACGAGAGAGAAGTTGGCCTTACAAGATGGACTTTGAGTACAAAAAACCATTTAATTTTTTATTTATAAAAAATGGTACAATTTATTAAAATATACTATTAATCATGACATACAATGGAATTTCATGGTTTACCTTCCATCAGTTCACAAATTTCTCGATTATCAAATAATCGTTTAATAAACCCGTAAGTAACATCAGGGTATGTATGATAAGCGTAGCCCCCTTTCTGTACCAATCTCATGGCGATTTCGGGTACCATGTATCGCTTTGTTTTTGGTATTCTCTGCCAGTAATATTTATAAAAAATTTCAGCGTCCCAATGGGGTTGCTGCAAAAACAATTTGTGTCAATAAGCTTTTTATCCTAAATGTCATATTTTAAATAATAATTTAGTACATGAAGAAAATATTCTAAATAATTCATCCACTCTGATGCAATGATTAAATTCAACTTTCCCATTTCGTTGAGTGAATCGTTGATCTTGAAAATTGGTTCCGCCAACCGAGCAGATACAATGCAAGCTGAATAAAAATTGTAGATGAGTAAACCAAATATCAGTGCAAAAAAAAGAGCCATTCGCGTTGAAAGCTGCTTGATTTCCATAACTACACCTAATGATCATAGAATGATTATTATTTCCTGTTTGGCACAAATATTGAAAAAATGATACCTTGCTGACTCAGCACACCAAACGTTATTAAAATTGAATTTGACAGTAAGATGGTTCCAGTACTTCTCTTTTCATAGTGTAAAACTACTATCAGTATCAGTATTGTTAAAACAATTAATAAAATTGTTAAGTACCATACGCTATTTGAAAATGGGCGTAATAATTCTTGAAACTTGATATCATTTAGCTGGGGATTTCGAAAAGTGAAGCACGTTCTGCAATCAAACATTTAAAATTTTTTAAATTACGTAACTAATAAAAAAAATTTTAACTTTAATAACTAAAATATTTTTGTACAAGTTCATTAAATTAGCCTTATTCAGCAAAAAAACTAGTTGGAACTGTTGCATAAGTTCGCTTGAAGACATATCTCAATTATTTTTAATTTATTTCATATGTTGAAAACATTTGTTGAAAAAAGTATTTAAATTTACCTGAAAGGCCAATCTTGATGAACAAATTTTATTAAGTATGTTCTTTGAACATTCATGGTAAAAGGTGTACCCGCAGCGTGAACTGAATTGTTACTCAGAGCTCGGACTAATGGACCTATTAAATCTGTTGGTTCCCATTCTTCAGCCTCAATGGAAATCATGCTACGCAAAGTTATAAAATAATTAAAAAAATTAATTAAATTTTTGTTGATTATTTATTATATACACTCAACAAAAAGGGATCTATACTGATTACTTGATCGACTATAACAGTAAAAGATTCTCCGGTAAAGTTAATAGACTTATTGGTCTAATTTGACTGTACCTGAAGTTGTACATCTCAGAAAGATGACTCATAATGTGAAAACCGAATTTTGTATTTGATTCTGTATCTGCACGAACATAGTCAGTCACATAAGTTTCAAAAGAAATATTTTTTGGCCTTTTTGAAAGCTGAAGAAACAAAAAAATCATATACTGAATTACACAATTTAGATATCAGTTTTAGTGGTTACATGCAACTTACGTTTAAATACATTATTTTTAAAGCAATGCCATGTAAATTTGAGCGTCTATCAAATTTTGATTGTTTTAGACTAATGATTAGTCCAGCTTTTTGGTTCCAAACACCCAAAAATGTCACGTTTAACTTTTCACCATGTTCTTTTGACGTATTAAAGACATCAAAAAGATTGTAGCTGTCAGAGTTGTTGGAAGGTACCGCTACAACAAAATCAGTGCTTGATCCGAAAGCTCGATCGTCCAGGATTTTTAGTGCATTTTTAAGATTTAAACCCAGTAATACCCAGTAATGCAGTTCGTCAAACATCCTGTTATCTGAAGCCTAATTTGGTACATGAAAGAAAAAAATTTGAAAATATTAATAATCTACTGATAACAATAGCATTATATATTCACCTACTATGGAAAATATGGTTTCTGTATTAAAACACTGTGTATCAATGAAAATTCCTAATTTCTGATGGTTCGTTTTAGTCAGAAATTCAATATTCAATTGTCTGTTTAAACTACCAAATACGGCAGCTATATTCATATAACTAAATCTTCTTATAAGTGATACGTTTTCTGAGACATAAGATCCAAATATAGCGTGATGGCAAGTATGCAAATGACATGTATTCAATTTCGTTACCTTCAATCGTGTTGCAAGTCAACAATGTTATGGCTGATGTATTTTTGTAAATAAAATAATCCATGATAAAATCATCTTTCACATTACAACATACACATATAAAATGAACAAACAGTAAGATAGTTTTTAGATACATTTTATAATCAACAAGAACCCACTCCTTATGTATTGGTTTAATAGTTTGTGAATAGAAAAGACGAACTTACTTCAAATAGTCACATAATCGATAAATGTTGTACAATTCATTTAACTTTAAACTCTTCTTGTATTATTGATTTTCTTAACAGTTGAACTGTCATGCATAATAAATGGTTTTTTTCAATAATTAATGATTTTACAAGAAATTGAAAATTTTACTAAAGAAATGGTTTTAATGCAAAATTTAGTACAATAATAAATTTAGGTTGCAAAATAAAGCACCTCTTGATGTAATTTTAAAATGATTCAGCCCTTACATGATATATGCAAAACTGGTTTCTGAGCCCATCCAATATTAAGCTCAATACACAGAACAATTCATGTATTATTTTTCATACAATTATAAATGAAACATCGTTCTAAACAAGTTGTTCATATGTAATTTATATTTTAAAATCTTATTCTCCAAAAATTACAACTTGTTAATTATTTTTTATTGCTTTTTTATACTGCTTGTATGTTGTTTCGGCTATTTCTACAACACATATGAATATGGCGAGTACGATGCCAATCAGTAAAATCAGCAGATGCGGCGCAAATTCATACATATTGATACTTGACGCGCTGAGGACACTTGTTTGGCACTCTGGCTTCTGTGCTTTCCAGCGGTCTACTTGGCGTTTACGTAGACCAGCTTCAGAGATTTTATCCAATCTGTAACAAAAGTAAAGTGACTTCAGTATACAACGTAGACGTTTGTGGGTTTTTGTTGTATTACCCAATTTTCATCATTTCCACAAATGAACTATTGAAAGTTACAGCAAACGTTGAAAACGTCGGTTTTGCCAAGTGAACCTATTGTGTTTAAATAATTATGCGAATAAATAATACACATGTAAAAAACTTTTGCATCATCATCAAGTTGAAATGAACCTCAGTAAGCTCGCACAATTCCCGATTTGAAAACCATTGGTTAATAAGAGGGTATCCAATGTCGGGTTGCACATGATAAGCGAATCCGCCTTGCTGAACCAATTTAATGGACGTTTCAGGATCCATAAATCTTTCATTTTCCGGCACATGTACCCACTGCGTGTTGTAAAATGTCTCAGTTTCCCAGTCTTTTTTCTAAAAAAAATTACATTTAAATGACAAGAGCTAATTAGTTTTCGCAATTTGACCAGCTTACTTTGATAAAAAAGTCAAAATAGATCATCCATTCGGATGCATATCTGAAATTTATTTTTGCGAGCTCTGCCAAGGAATCATTAATTTTGAAAATCGGCTCGTTCAAACGTGTGGACACAATGCTGGCACTGTAGTAATTGTATAGTAAAAAATAAAACGACAATATACACAAAAAAGCAATGCGAGATGATAGTTGTTTCATCTTCATGTCTGTTCCTGGATAATACGAAACACATTGGTAAAAAGCTCATTGATTATCATGACAATTTTTTTACTCTTGTCCTTTCTGACCTTGTTGACATATTGCGGAAAAAATAACTACAAGTGAATCGGAGTATTGCATCAGTATGTTATTGCTGTTATTCTCGAATCGAAACAAAAATCTCATAATGCAAACGATTCCAATGAAAAACGCTGCATTTAAATACCAAACCTCAATCTCGAGTGGTCCTAGTATTTCGTTGATTTTAATTGTTTTTGGCTGAGGGCTTCGAAAAACAAAGCAAGACCTATTCGGAAAAAAAATGTCAATAAAAAATTGATGAATAATTTTCCGTCGACATGGATGTGAGTTTACCTGAATGGACGTGACTGGTGAACGTATTTGACCATGTACGTGCGTTTGATATTCATAGTCGCAGGGCTACCTGTGATGTCGATTTCTTCATTGTACAGGGCTCGCATGATAGGACCATCGGGGTCTCCTACTTCCCACCGAGGAGCCGCTATGTACTGAATTCTATAATTTTTAGTTTTCTTTTTAAACGAAATTTGATGTTCGTTGTTACCAAAGCTCTAATTTATTGATAAATCCTACCTAAAATTGTACATATCCGATAGATGAGATGTGATGATGTAACCAAATTTCGAAAGACCATCAATTGCGCTACTGAAGTCTTGAAAATAATTTTCCAATGCTATTTCTGGTGGTTTGGTTTCATCCTGTAAAATACCATTTTCGGTTCCTCATAACCAGTAAAAATACAATTTTCATTCACTTACCACAAAAAACATTGCTTTCAAAGTCATGCCATTTAAATTCGCCCGCCTTTCATACGTTGATCGATTCATATTGATTTGCAATCCAGTTCTGCTACTCCAATGACCGACAAATGTCACGACGAGGGTTCCACCATGTTTCTTTGACGAATTAAAAATTTCATACAGATCGTAACCATCTGTGCTATTGGAACGCACCGCTATTACGAAATCAGTGGTAATACCAAATGCACGATCGTCTATTATCTTTAAAACATCGCTGAGGTAAAACACTACCACGAGCCAGTGATACGATTCATCGTACATACGGTACTCTGAAGCCTTTTTGAATCTTGTTAATAATTAATTGTGGTGTACAATAGTTAACTAAGCATTTACGTACTTACTTCCTGAAACAATGATGTGCTGTTTTCATAATCACAATATCGGAAGTCCAAGAATACGCCAACTTTCCAAAACGTTGACTTGGCTAACAAATGAAATTTAACGTTGTCGTCAAATTCATTAATTGCCGAGGCAATGCCTGATTCACTAAAATCTTTAAGCATCATTGAAATATCTGGAAGAGGAAAACAATGATTTTTACGAAACTGAGCTTTTTGACAAAAACGTCATACTCAAAAAGTTGTACCTCTAATATTATTACAAGAATATCCAATGACAGACGAAGTTTTCTTATAATTAAAGTAATCAATGATCAAATCACTACCGTAAACATTTAACGTAGTTAGATATAAAAAAATGACAAGTTTTGAATCCATTAAAATTCTTAGTGTTGTCGAAAATCTATGTAAACGTTATCAATAGAAGAAGTTTTTATCGACCGATTTTGTGAGCAAAAGACTTCCGTATTCAAATGTTGCGTGACTCATATGATTTCTTGGCTCGCTAATACATTGTTTTGAAGCTAAATGAGCGTTATTTACGTAAATAAAAAATCAATAAACAAATGCAAAATTTACTATCGCTGTGATCTTGAATAATTCATCTCGTGTCAATGTATCATTACCAAGAATAATACAATTCTGTTCTATTGAGTGACATGATATATACATCGATTAAATATGAGACAATAAACTTGAGTTAGGAACTTTATTGATTGTTTGTAATTTAAAGTAAGAAAATTTTGTACAAAAATATTACTTTGTGACGTTTTTTTTTACAAATGTTATAAATAAATAGGTACTACTGCTCTATTTGATCTTTAGCCTAGTTTTTATATTTAAAAAAAATTAAATTAAATTATTGAAGTATTTTAGTAAAAAAAATTTTATATTACGAATATTAATTATTTCGAAAATATATATAATCGTCGCAAGTACTGCGCCGAATATTAGAATCATAAAATGTGGCAAAAATTCATAAATGTTTATACTAGATGCGCTTAGTATATTTTTGAAACACTGTGGTTTACGTGATGTCCAACGGAGCAATTGACGCCGAGAGAGCCCCACCTCCGAAATTTTTATCAAGCTAAAATTTAAATAATTTTAAAAACACCTTTTCTATAATTAAGTAATTTCGTCGACGGTAAGATTACCCAATTCGAATAAAATCCGCGAAGGTATTGTTACTATTTACAGCAACCGCTAATAATACAGGCTTTTGAAGATGTATCTGTATTATGACATAGTATATATAAGTAAACATGAATATGTATGCATAATTATTTTACATGTCATATCACATACCTCAGAAAGCTCACAAATTTCTCGATTATTAAAATGTCTATCGATAATAGGATAACTAACTTCCGGATGAGAGTGATAAGCCAAACCGCCTTTTTGCATTAATCTTACACCCTTTTCTGGATCCATAATTCGTTCGACTTCCGGCACGTGGATCCACTTTTTTGTATAAAAAGTTTGTGTTTCCCAATCAGGTTTCTGAAAACTTTGTTGTAGTTAAAATTTTTCAAACTTTTTTTTTCATCGGAAAAAAAATCGCACGCTTGTTACAAACAAAAATTATTGACGCACTTTAATCAATGATTCAAAGTAGTCCATCCACTCCGTGGAAAATTTCAATTTCGTTTTTGCAAGCTCTGCCAATGAATCGTTGATTCTTGAAATTGAATCGTTTAAGCGCGTTGAAACCACGCTAGCCGAGTAAAAGTTGTAAAAAAGTATACTAAACATCATGAGGCAAAGAAATACAATGCGAGTCGAGGATCGATTCATTTTTATATCTGTTCCTAAAAAATGAATGTTAAAACACAAATCCTTGCAAATTTGAATCAATGTAAACAAGTTTTTCCTTACCTTGCTGGCTGAGAGAGCCAACGGTAATTAGAAGTGAATTAGAATATCGCACTAATTTGATGTCGATATTTTCGTACTTGAACAAAGATGCCATGAAACACACGGTAAATAATAATAAAATAAGAGTCAAATACCAAACTGTCAATTCAAGTGGATCCAAGATACCACTGACGTTGATGTTTGTGGATGGAGGGTTTCGAAAAATAAAGCATGTGCTATACAAAAATCGGAAAACACAAGCTTTTAAACTTCGATTTGTAAATTAATTTCTCAGACTGTCATCGACTCACCGAAATTGCCAAGCTTGGTGCAAGTACTTGGCGAGATAAGTCCTTTTGACGGTCATAACTACTGGAGTTCCAGAAATATCGATTTTCTTATCAACTATTCCTCGAATTATTGGACCAGCCAAATCTCCTGGCTTCCATTGTTCAGACTCAACACATTGCAATCTTAAAAATACAAAAATTTACCTTTTTAAAAAAACTATGTTTCAAACTAAGTCAAGGTATTATTTTGATCCATAATTATAATTATTTAATAATTTGTACTGAAAATTTAGCAAGTGAGAAAGATGTGAAAGAATCATAAATCCAAATCGTGATTGTCCGTAATTTTTTGTCCCCAAATAGTAATCTTGAAGGGAATCTTCTAACGACATGTCAGCCGGTTTCCATTTATTCTAAAATTTACGATAAATAGGATCATATAAGTAAAAGTACATCATTTCAATGTTGGAGGTCAATTAAAAATAGCTCACATAAACGAATGACGATTTTAAAACTGAACCATGAAAATTGAATCTTCTTTTAAATTTCGTCCCCAATAAACTGATATTTAAATTGCCTTTTCCACCCCAACTTCCAAGAAAAGTAATGTTTTGAACTACATTTACTTTCTCCCATCCATGGTAAACATCATACAATTGATAACTGATCATCTTGGTATCTAAGCTTCGACGAAGACTAACAGTGTCCATACGTGATGTATAATCTATAGGATATGTTTGAACAAATACAAAGTCTGATGATGGACCTAATTGACCTAATGTAATACCATCTAGTATACTCGTCATATCACTAACATTGTGACACAATACAAGCCAGCTGTATAACTCTTCATTCATTCCTTGTTCGAAAGCCTAAGGGCAAAAACTTTCTGATGAAAATCTATCGGAGTTGACGAATTAATTTTTACCTCGGTGAATAATGACGTCATTTTTTGTGGATGAAAACAGCGGATATCTACGTAAACACCTAATTTTGAAATATCAGTGTGCGCAAATCGGGATGTTTGAAATTCTTTACTTAACTTGTTTATGGAAACTTTCACACCGATTTTATTAAAATTTTTTATTAAATCTAAATCATCTGTAACAATTTTGTTAAAAGTAACAAAAGAAAATTGAAAACTTTATCACTGTTTAGTGTAGTTACCTTCCATACTATTGCACGAAAAACCAACCACACTCGGCGTGTTTTTATACTTAAAATAGTCTATTAAAATATCGTTATCAACATTTAAAGCATGAATATGAATAATTATCTGTAGAAAGAAGCACGGAATTTTACAATTTGAATTCATTTTCTGTTATTTACTTTTCTTCAGTAACAGCAAAAAAGCACAAATAAAACATAGAAATACCTATCCGGTAATGATGGTTTGTCGTTGCGTGTAAACTATGTATCGTTTATAAATTATTCTGTGCTATTACACAAAATGAGTCCATTTTTTATTCAATCCAATTCTGAAGCTTATTGTTATGTAGGAACAAATATGGAGCGTATCATTTTTTATTGTTTTATTTATTTTCTTTGTGACAAATTTTTGATGCCTTGTAGCTTTGCTATCATGTGTCAAATTAAGAGCACGACCTTAATGGTACAATCAATAAAAAAGTTGGACTAGATTACTTTTCGTAATTTACTGAATTCACTTTCATTAATCTGCACTTTATATATTTATTCATACAAACTTACATGTCAAGACAGTCTCACTAATTAACAATATGATATTTTTCAATTATTATTTCGAAGATAAGAATTATTATGGATATTTCCATGCCAAAAATCAAAAGAAGTAAATGTGGAGCAAATTCAAACAAGTTGATGCTAGTTGCACTGAGAACGTTGCTGAAGCATTGGGGCTTACGAGATTTCCAACGTATTACTTGTCGATTACGTATGCCAACCTCAACAATTTTCGTCATACTACATAAAAAACAAAACGCATTACTTTTGAAAAAAAAAAAAAAAAAAAAAAAAAAAAACAATTAATAGTAAATTGTTTTATTACCCTACTCTCATCAATTCCACAAATGTGCTATTAATAGTAACAGCAAAAGACGAATAGGTTGGGTGGGCTAAATGAACCTGTACAATAAAATGACCGATACAATAAAAATTTTTAACAGTAAGAATTATAATTAAACTCACCTCTGTTAGCTCACAAATTTCCCGGTTCGAGAACCATTGATTAATCAAGGGATATCCAACGTCAGGATGCATATGGTAAGCGAATCCTCCCTGCTGTACCATTTTCAGAGCTCGTTCGGGTTCCATGAACATTTCGTTTTCTGGTATATTTTTCCAGACCATATTGTAAAATGCCTTAGTTTCCCAATCTTGTTTCTGTAATTGATATTTATTAAGCGCTTGTCAGATCAGTTTTTACGCTATTACTGATAATTATCAAACAAAGCTTCACTTTGATAAACAATTCGAAATACACCATCCATTCGGAAGCAAATTTAAAATCTGTTTTTGCTAATTCAACAAGCGAATCATTGATCTTAAAAACTGGTTCATTGAGTCGAATGGACACCACACTTGCAGAGTAATAATTGTATATTATAAAACTGCATATCATTATGAATAAAAAGCCGATTCGCGTTGATACGTGATTTAGTTTCATACTAGTTCCTGTATTTAATAACGAATGATTAGTATGAAATTTTTACCTACGAGTTTTAACTATCAAAATATGCATACCCTGTTGACACAAGCTCCCTAATGTTAATAAAAAAGCGTTTGAATATTGAATGATTTCGTTCTTTTCAAAACTTAAAGCCAACATAAAGAAACAAACACTGAAAATAAACAAAGCAGTAGCCGAGTACCACACATCCATGGCCAATGGACCAAGTACTTCATTAACTTTAATTTTCATTGGCTGTGGACTTCGAAATGTAAAACAAGTTCTGAAATGATTGAATACGATAAGATGTGACTGGAATATACATTTTCTTAAATCAAATATTTAACCTGAAAGGCCAAGTGTAGTGGAAGTATTTAACTAAGTAAGTCCTTTTTAAATTCATCGTTACTGGACTTCCTGAAATGTCAAAGTTCTGGTTGTATAATCCACTAATTATTGGTCCTATGGGGTCTCCAACTTCCCATTTTGCAGCTACTGTACAGTTCAATCTGAGGATTTACAATTTTTATTGAAGTTAAAAATAGCATACTTATGACGTTTAAAGCAAAAACTTACTTGAAATTGAATAAATCGGATAAAAGAGTCATCATAGCATATCCAAACTTCGATAAACCATCGCGAGTTGTACTAGAAAAGTCTTGTAAATAGTTTTCGAACGACATATTATCTGGTTTAAATGTGGTCTAAAAAATTATATTACTTCTATGACTTACATCGATAAAAGTGTTGTTCTGGTTTTTTTTATTAATACTTACATAATAAAATGCTGCTTTTAATGTCATACCATGCAAGTTGGCTCTTGTTCGAAATTTGACTGGCCCTACATTGATTTCCAGTTTTTCTCTTTGCCACATGCCCATTAATGTAATATTAAGCGTGCCACCACGTTCTTTCCATGTATTATAGATATCGTACAACTCATAGTTATCCATCTAATTAATAAATTCGAGAATAAATTATTTCAAATTTAACTTACACACTTTTTTTTTATTTTTTGACTACGTAGTAAAGGTAGTTTTTGCATTTTTATATCAACCAGTTATTGAATAGGTTTACTAGTACATAATCTATAAAGGTTACAGTCTTAATCCAACTAAGGAGCGTAATACTCCGAAGCTAACCCACAAATTTGTGTACATTAGAAATTAACTATAGCTGATGATGTGTATCTTTATGTAGTTTGCTATTAATCTATAGATTTTTTTAGTGTATTTTTTTATTATTTTTTAAAATTCAAAACTGGTGAACATTTTTACATCGTAGACTTTAACTAATTTATAAATGAAGCTCAGCGTGATATTTTAATTTTTATTTCATGTAAAAACTACCTTTAATTATTAAAAAATTGAAGTAGAATGCTACATTATTTAATTCTAACGTGGTGTTAACTGAGGGGGTAGCTATTACGAAATCCGTAGATATGCCGAATGCTTTGTCGTCCAGGATATTTGGAATATCCGTGATATTTGATACTATAATTAACCATTTGTGTAGTTCATCGTACATTCTATAATTGGCCGCCTGAAAAAAAAATTGAAATAATCTTTAAAACGGAATAACGAACATTAACATTACAAACATTTAAGTTTTACAAGTTTGGTTTTCTAACAAAATTTTTTTATTACTTCATTAAGCAAATGTGCAACACTTTCTTGATTGTAACAGTAGCTGTCAAGAAAAATTCCTATTTTTTGATTGTTGGTATATGCAAAACGATGAATCAAGAAGTTCTCATTCAGTTTTACCAATATTGATGATATATCTAGTTTGTTCAAATTTTTTACTAAAAACGTATCATCTGTGAATTAAAAAAAAAAACTTAATGTAAACTTTCATTTCTTCATTTCTATATTTCACTACTTATTATTAGCTATGCCTGTACACAGTTTTACCTTCCAAAGAGTTACAAGAGAATCCAATGACACTAGATGTATTTTTATAATGAAAATAATTAGTAATTAAATTATTCTTGACACTTGACGAACCAATTGCAAAAATAATTGTTAAAACAACATTAAAAATATTCATGCTTAGCACAAATTGTGTAAAACTATTTATTTTTACGTTTCATATACAGCTTACGATTGTGTATAAAAGATATCAGAGGGACTTTTGCGTGACGTCTTTGGATCTTTATGTTGGAAAAGTAGCATGACACGAGTTATTTCCAACGACAGCTAATAAATTATTGCTTCTTTTCATATCATTAACATAAATTATTGATACGATAGTACGAATGTTCCTTGGAACACAAAGTCTTTTTCCTATCTTGAAAAGAAAAATAATATCGAACACAGCTTTTGTTCGCGAAATGATTAGTTCAAGCTTATCACTTAATTAAACTTTAAATGCAATTTGCACTCTACAAATATTAATAGTACTTGTAAATTTGGTCTTACATTTGTATCTTAAGTTTTTTTTGGAAGTGTTAGTAGACCTTGATATTGAAATATTTAATTGGTTTATTGTTTATTCAAACAAAGAACGATATATAAAACCAATTAAATACAATGAAAAGCATTTACTGTTATGTTCCTTCAAGTCATACTGCTGTAAAATATTACCTTTTGTTTACTTTATACGAAGTAGTCCATCACTGATACAATGCTGTAATATTTTGTTAATAAACGATTAAACCAAACTTCAAAAAACAAAAATATTGAAGCCATCATCATCCCAATGGATAAAATAATGAGATGAGGAGCAAATTCATATAAATTAGTACTTGAGACGTTTATAACGTCTTTACGACATTGAGGCTTAGGAGATGATCATCTACCCAACTGACGGTGACGTATTCCTACCTCTGACATTCTTAAAAATCTGAAAATTATTATTAGTAAAATTATTTTAATGTTAAAATTAGACTGTTAAAAATTTTTTTTTACAAACTCAACTGCTGATAATTTCAAATATGCTTTCTTTTCTATGATTAGTTTTTGTATAAGATTTGTGTGAATTGACTTAAGTATCTTTTTAAAAAATATGTTTAGATATTACCCAATTTTAGAAACTTCTAAAAAACTGCTATTATAGGTCACAGCGAGAGTCGCGAAAGAGGGATGTTGAACGTGCACCTGAATCATAAAATTATGTATATAAATGTTATGCAGCATCTAAACATACATACACATAGGTCATTTTACAAAAAATCTGTTTGTTTTTTAATCTTTTTAAATATTACAAATTAATTTTTATAATAGATGTTTGAAAATTTAATACAAAAATTTCGTTATCTAATGAAATATGGAAGTATTATAAATGTAACTTGTAATGTTCTTAAAATTCCACTATTAGCAGTATATCAAATTGATGTAATTGTTTTTAATTATTGTAGGCTTAGTATCCGAAAATTGTTGCCATGGGTGTGAATGAAAATCTTGGACGCTGTGTATTCTTCAAATTTAATTTAAATTCAGGTAATAGTATTATTACAATAAATGAAAAAATATTTTATCTATAAAATAAGCGATAATTATCGTAACTATATCCATCTTGATTTAGTTTCAACTGGCCAGTTTTGTAGATGTACTTGGTGATAGAGTCGGGAACAAAAGTTTCCTAACTTTTTGGACCTTTTATTAAATAAAAAAGAATCATGATTAATTGAAAAACTCAATATTACTATAGTTTACATCGAAAGAGTGTATTGTTTTATTTTTTAGTAAAATGACCCACACAGTTTAATTATGTTGTGTACCTCGTTGAGTTCACAGATCTCACGAAAGCTAAAAGTGCGGTCAATGATAGGATAGCTCACTTCAGGATAATACCTAGGATTAAGCTTGAAACTTACGTAATGTTGAACATTTCCGATAATGGGACCAAAATGTTGTATCCAAATTTCGAAAGTCCATCTTTGGATCGAGTGGCATAATCTTGCAAGAAATCCTCTATCGACATATTTTTCGGCCTGTAGTTACTCTGTCAATGCATTACTAATTTTTGATAAAAATCTTTCAAATTATTATTTTTGCGTACCTATTTTATAGATAAATACCCTGAACAATGCAGCTTTCATGCGCATCCCCATCAGATTAGCCCGTCGCGAAAATTTAACGCATGAACGTTACATTTACCCTTCCTCCACCTCCCTTCCACGCATTGTAGGCATCGTAGAGGTCATAGTCACCGGTAGAACGGTTAGCTGGTACAGATATGACGAAATTTGTCATCAAGTTGAAAGCTCCGTCGTCGATCATACTTTCGATGATTGTAACATTAGAACTGAATACTAGCCAGGAGTGGAGTTCACCGTATAGACGATTGTTCGCAGCCTGAAGAGATTTTGGTTGGTTATCTATACTGAAGTTTTTTTAATAAAATGATTAAAATATTTGTTTTTTTAAATTAATTTTACTTCAGACAAGAGCCAGTTGATTGTTTCCTCGTCATAACATTGGATGTCCAAGAAGATACCCGTTTTCCAGTAATAAGACTTCACTAAAAAATCAACACGACTAGTGCTGCTTAGCTTAGGAAACGTTGCTCTTATGTTTAACTTGTTAAGTTTTTTCGATAGCAACAGATTATATTATCTGTAAAACAAAAATTTCATTAATCACGAAAAATGTTAACCTTCTTACAATGTCTAAACATGAAATCACCATCACATGTAAATCCAACAACATATGGGACTTTCAGGTAGTTAAAGTATGTTGCAACGAATTCAGTTTTGTCACTGACACTTTCAGCGAGCAAACGCATAAACAATAAAAACGCAAATCTCATTATTCTTTAACTGTAACTATTCAATTTCAACTGTAAATAATAATCCAGTGGAAAAATACATATTTAAAAACAATGGGATGATCAATTTTTGTAGGTACGAGACAAATACTTATAAAAATAGCAGCACGATCAATATCGCGTTCTCTTCACGTTAAATATTTACCCTAAACACTACTTTGTTAAATTAGAATCATTGCATTTTTGTCTGTTGCAGTATTATTACTATCATTATTATTATTGTTACTATTATTATTATTATTATTATTATTATTATTGTTACTATTATTATTATTATTATTATAACAAGATTTAAAAAAATAATATATAATTATGTAGTGATTTAAAAAATTTAAAACTGCATAAAAATTTTGTTTAAAATATATCTAATAAAATGCATCAAATTTTTGCAGAAATTTTTCTGAAATTAGCCCTTAAAAATCTATAAATGTTTATTTATTTTGAAGAAGTAGTGTTACCTTCTATTACCATGCTTACATATGTGTTGGTTAGAAGATTTTAATTACTTCTATTCCAAACTATTAAAAAAAACTTCCATACAATGCTACCCTGACAAAAATATAATCAAACATAAATAAGAAAATCATTAATTCCGATGATTATGATTTAATTAATTGTTTGTGTGTATTCACCTTAGGGAATTGAATACTCACCATGAATATAGTTTCTTTTTGTGAAAGGTATTTTGGATAACAGAGCTTGTACCATGTGAACATTGTTTCTTTAATATACCCGGTGATTGTAAATCATCAAATTCGTCCAAGCTTGATGATCGTCATCTCTTAAATTGTTTTCTCGGGTTACTATTCACAGATCTATGTATCAGCTTCTCGTGAATTTTTTTTTCACATTTAGTTCAAAGTATGGACTGAATGGAATAAAAACATACTCACCAAAATCTTGAGCCAGCTCCAGCTCTTATTGTTCCTTCTCAACTCGGTGATAGTGAGTTCTTTACATAAATAAACGCATTCATGATGAAACAACCCTCAGAATAAATTTTTTTATTATCAAAATCAATTTAAAGACTACTCATCGTACTCCAAAATGTATTCGCAATTTTGTACTTAATAAATTAAAACTTAAAGATAACACCAGCTTCGGAATTGTATTTTTAACTACAGTTAACAATTAATTTTTGCGATGTATCACAATCATGGCTTGTCAGAATTCATCAGGGGTTTGTATCATCAATGTCGAAAAGGAAATAAATAAGATAGTAATTTTTCAGCAATTAACTAACGGAAAACAGTGAGGTTGTATTTTTATCAATTTTATCAACTAAGCAACGTTTGAAACATAGTAAGGCTAAGTATAAGATTGTTTTACATGAAACGTGGAATGGATATTTGGAATCCGTGGAATAATGAACCGACTGTGGTAAGGTATGGTTTGGTAAAAACGAATGGCTAGATCGAACGTGTCCATTACATATATTAATCCAGAGATACAGGAATAGAAGACCCTTTAATCGATAAATTTTTTACTATAAAGGGTAAAAAATTTAAAATTAAAAGCTCTATTTATAGCTCAAAGTAAAATTTCGAAAATAAACAGGTCACATTTTAGCCTGTTTTTTAACGTAATCAGATTTATCTTGAAACTCATGGGTATAGTAACAAATTACATTATTTTAAAAACGTTCTAACATTATATTTTTAGTTTTACGGTTTTAAACGGTTGAAGCATACAATTTTCGTAAAATGACCCATGTATATACACGTAACTGATTAAAAGAACTTTAAAAAAACAAGTCAATAAAAATTATTTTCGAAATGACGTCGCCGTTTGACTTGAAGCGTCATAAGAGGGTACTCGAGGAAGCGTCGACGATGAATCGCGCATCTGGTTGAAAAAAGTCCGTGTTGTGTTACGAAAAAAACAAAATAAAAAAATAAAGAAGAGAAAGCATTTGAGACAACAAGTGATAATATACTAGAAGGCGTGCACGCGTGCCCGCTGCATGATAGGACCATCAAGAGCTATGCCTGAAATTGATCTCACGTGATCGGCACGTGCGAAAACGTTACAGATGAATCGCAAAACGACGCTTCGAGTATACATACATGTGAAAATCCACAAAAAAAAACCAAATTTTTTGGAAATTCAGGGATATATTTAATTTTTTGGAAATACCCTTTTACGAGTTCTATTTTTTCAGTGTACCTACATGCATTCTTCTTGACTCTGCGACTGTTCAGGTGAAAGTCTTAATATTTTCTTCTCAAAACTGCCTGATGAACCGAATAAAAAATGTCTTAATCCCAAATTTCCAGATAAATTAAAAAAATTTCTCTGAGTTTGGCCTACAGTACAAAAAAAAAATTAAAAAGGCTCAAAAAAAGAATGTTTCTCACGAGGCACCTCCTGCATACATACAACGACTCACAACAACAAGGCTTGAGAATTTCTCACGATTAGAAGAACCATCGAGTGATAAATTGTGATAAAAAGAAAAGAAAAATGACCACAGATTGCATCAAATCATCTTTCCCAAATCGTCGACTGGAACGATAACAAAATGGTTCTGGAATCAAGTGGCTGTACATTAGAAAACGCACGTAGGCAGTCCGGGACGCGCGTACGCTTAAATTATTATAAAAAAAAAAAAAAAAAAAAAAAAAAAAAAAAAAAAAAAAAACCGAATTGCTTCAGGCTGTTGATTTCGAAAAAAAAAACCACCACCACCAAAATAACCTCAATTACCATCAACCAGTTAAAGATCAAAGCATCAAAACAACAACAAAAAAGAGAGGGGAGGGAATGCCATGCACGATTGCCACTACATGTACATACTATATATACGAAGCGCCAATAATCGGCATCATCGCCATGACGGCGGCGCGTGCTCGCCTCCCCCCCCCCCTCTCTCTCTCTCGTTTCGCATTAATCCCCGAGTGAGTACCAAAGACCCCTAAGAGCGAGTGAGAAGGAAACCCTTTTTTTTTTATCTCGTGTCAGAAAGAAGCACGCGCCAACCGATCCTCCATCTCTCTCTGACCAAGCCTTTCGCTGCCGATTCCACACGCGAAGCGAACAGCTCCCGAGAGAGTGAAAAGTGCAAAGGTCACTCTCGTGGTGTGCGTGCGCGGGTACAGCTCGCGTCTCTCTCTACAATCGCTACATCAAATCGACGGTTGTCCCGCGCTACAGAGACGCTAATTTTCGAACCTCAGTGGTCCAGAGGATGCTATGACACCCAAGCGGTCGCTCGCGAGTGCAGATGCGGAGATCCGCGAAGGTGCCGTCGACAGTTTCAGCTGAGGGACGATTTAGTGACATTTGTGACGGGTCGCCGTGGTTGTTTTTTTTTTTTCCCTCCCACCCTCGAAGTGGCTAACGATGCGGGAAAGCGAGTCCCCGCGAGTCTGAGACAATCGGTACCAATAAGCCCGCGAAAATGAAAAACATTGTCCTGATCGGTGCGTGGCTCGTGCTCGCGGTGACCGGGGGCGCGTTCGGCTCGTGGAACCCGTGGAGTAGCGTCTGGACGACGCTGTACCCGAACGAGCCGGTGGCGGTGGTGGACGAGTGCACGGCTTGCGCCAAAAACAGCGTGGACGGGCTCGAGCACGACTCTATACTCAACGAGCTGAGGATCGAGTACGTCAAGCAGCAGATACTGAAGAAGCTCCGGCTGGACAAGCCGCCCGAGGTGTCGCTGAGCCTGTCGACGCTGCCCAAGCCGCTGGTCAACGGTCACGTGCTGGACTTCAAGCCCGGCGAGCCGCTCGAGCCGCAGATACCGGCAGAGAGCTTCTACGGGAAAACCAACCAGATCGTCGTCTTTCCCAACGAAGGTTAGCCGAGTGATGGTCGATTTTTTTTTTTTTTTTTTTTTTTTTTTCAAGGCATTTTTTGGCGTCCGATAAAACCAAAGGGAAAAACTGGTACATCTCGTCTTGGTGAGTTAATAAAAATGTAGACGTGATCGTGCGAATCTCTGTCGGTGGCCTTGCGGAATGTATTTTTCTTGCACCCTACTTACAAGTAGTGGTGTTGTATTGTCGATGTAGCAGCACTGATATCTAAGAGAGAGAAAAAAAAAGAAGAAAGTTTCTCAACTCTTTGTAAGTTGAAAAGCTTCCTTATAAATGTTTCGCAATAATCTTTTTCTCGAGTGCAACGTGTATTAATTTGACACGCCTAATGCATAGGTTTATGATGTCTAAGCTCTATTCTTTCGTTTTCATTTTTATAACAGGCTAATCGTATTGTTTTGCTCGACAATGAAACGATGAAAAAAAATTAGCCACGTCATGTAAAAGTCGGTCCTGGGTTTTATCCACAAGCACAATAAAGTCCTTCGTACAGATATTTTTAATTATATACGAATAAGTTGCTTCGTAGGGAATTTTATAATCTTTCTGATTTTGTAAGCTAAGTGTCCTGGAACAGCAAAAAAAAAATTTTAAATCAACTTAGAAAAAAAAAGGTTTCGAATAGATTCTTTTGTTACGAGGAAGCAAAAGTATCGATATTCTCGTAACCGAAAAAAAAAAAATGCCAATGTCACCAGTCTTACGTGCAAAAAAAAAATAAAATCAGAAGCCCAGAAATAACTGCAATGTCGGCTGTGAATTATGTTTGAGAAGTTAGAAACGTGAGTTCAAAACAAACGGCCAACTTTTACGAAACAGCTGATAAGAATAAAAGCTGTTGCGCCGACGTGTCCCAACTCTCGCAGCAACTTAAATTGAATTCAATCGTTTGATGGATGCGAATGAATTGCTCTCTGGCTGATGTATACGAATCTTAACCTTAAATTTAAAAAAAATCTTGTGCATTGCTATTATGTGACGAACACAAAGAAGAATTATTCTTTTTACATTTTTAGATGGTTCAAAAACCTTAGCTGGTCTCTGTCTGTTAGTTATTGATTTTCTTGACAATCATTGGTAATCATCAGAAGCTGATACCAAAATCAATTGAAAATCCTGACAGAGCAAAAGATAATAGAAAATTTTTTATGTATCGGTTGAGACCTTTATCTTCTATTAACCCATTAAATTATTGTATTTTTAAATTAGGATATTTTCAAAATAGTATGAGACATACTTCCAATTTCTTGATGGATACGTAAGTATATCAAGCGTAGTAATATTTTTTGTATTATAATTCGTTTTTTTACAATTTTAATCCAAATTAATTAACGAAAAAATGTTCCTGAAAGCCATTTCAATTCCTTATAATTTAATAATAAAAATCATTTTAACGTTTTGTAAAAGTATAGTAAAAGTGCCGGTTAAATCCTTGCTATTATCGCCACATAAAACAAAAAAACTTCGTTTGCTTGTAAATTTATTACACGAGAATTTAATAGCAAATTCCAAGTCACCGCAACATGATCATTAACGCGTACCCAATTCACAACGGTATTCTAATATTACACACGCATCTCGGTAATTTCGATCTTAATAGTTTCTAGCTGCCAGCAAATTTCACTTTTGTCTGTGTATTGGTAATTAAATATGAAATAAGTGAAATTATAAAGATCTGGTTTTGTTATGTACAATTAATCTTAAAATAAAACTTGCCTGACTAAATCTTGTTTTTACTACTGAAGGAGGTTCGATCCCTTCCTACAGTCAATGTGCCGTTTTCCATACTTTGATACTAATGTTCTCTGACTCTCTAACTCTCGTTTGAAAACATAACCTTAAACAGTTTATATCTGTTTGTTCATTTGTTTCTTATATCATAAACTATCCTGCCACCTTTTATGGAATTATATGAGATGGTAACATTTTCACTAAAAGTTTAGTGTAAATGAGTGGGATAAAAACATTAGTAGTACTCAGTAGTACGATACCCTATAAAAGCTCACATATAAAATGTTGTTCAATACTTAATACCAACTACTTCGCTCTTTCTAAATTTTGGCGGCGTAATCTTGAAGGCTTCGTTTAATTATAAAAAAATTTAGGCAGACCCTCTTAATTAAAACGGAAGATCCGGCAATTAGCAACAATTACTTGAAAATGAGCAATATTAATGCGTGATTACAACATTTTCACCCTTAAACTCGTTAGCATCTTAATCGGACACTCCAACCCGGCCGAGTTATCGGCTTTGCTGCTCTCATTCCGTGTGTTGAAAGTTCGGAGAGTTCCGCCTTGAGGAGGTTCGGGAGTATCATTCAGAGAGGCGAGGAACGGGGAGTCCCCCCTGCCCGAGCATCTGGACCCCCTTTACCGCGCAGCTCCTCTTGCACTCTACAAACTTGAAACTGTACGACTGTAACTGCTTATATTTTTGAAAAATGCCTGGCAAGGCTTGATTTTTTTTTGTCGAGCATCTTCCTTTTGTACCAAGTTATCTATGAAAACATTTTTTTTTATTCCAACACATTTATAATATACCTTGATTTGAATTAAAAGGCAAACCTAACCTTGCTCTCTCATAAGAGACCGTGTTCAACTGTCAATATTTCATAATTTTTAGTCTCAAAAATTTCCCCTGGTGAAAAATCTGAAAAAATTCTTGTACACTCCTAATATGCTCAAATATAACGTACATTTTTTTTGGCACGTTTCTCCATTTTTAACTTTTTTCCCGAACCTCCTTAAAGGAGAAAACCAGCGATGAGCAAAGGCAAGCAAAATAGTACATCTCGAGTTTGTCAATGTTTTACGAAAAAAAGCTGACCGTGCAACTTGTTCGGCTGGCTTATCGAGATGTTTGCGTCTAGTACGAAAGCCGATGTTCGCGTGTTGTATCGTTCGAAGATCATTCGATCGCGTTCACATGTCCAGGGGTTATAATTAGTCGTGTTCATTGAGCTCCGACTACGTAAAGTGATATGTTTTTGCATCGTTATCTTGGATGAAAATTCATCCCGTCGTGGAATTTGCCATCGAATCTAAACCAAATCAAATCCTTCAATGTCAATAGTTTTAGCGTGTGCAATCAATCAAATGAATAGTTTTGTGCTATTATTGAACAACTGAATCACTTTCAATTACATTTTATGAGCCAGTTAATTAATTTTCATTCCAATGACGTCGATCCTTCGTATGTGTTTCAGGTATCCCTTATTCGAAAAAATGTCGGCAGAGCTCGAATCACATAACGGGTTTCAATCCGGCGGTGTGTTTCACGTTTTTCCTGCCGAACGAAATGCAATACGTAGGCGTGACCTCTGCTGAGCTCTGGTTTTACAAGGAAAACGATATAAACGACAGCTTCAATCAGACGTTTGTACTCTCGGAGCTCGACCATTGGGATCAGAGAGGCAGTTTTGAAAAGAACACCATCATGGCTATTTTCGAGACTACGACAGGAGGTAAGTCACCATGTATATGTTTTCAAAAATATGATAACCATCATCCATGCACATGTACCTATCAATTTTTGATTGTTCTATTTTCGTCTTGTAATTTATCCAATGGCTGATTAGTTTCATTAAATTAACATTTGCTTACTGCTTATTGAGTTTTTCGATAGTAACTGCGGTTGTGAATACATTACAATATGGTCTGAAAATTACGTGAACAACATTTCCTCGTTCTGACGAAATCGATCATTAAGTGCAGATCATCGATTCTTGAAAAAAGAATTGTTGAAACCATTCAAGACTTTAGGTTAATTGTGCACTAAAAACTATTTGTAATATATATAGTACGTGCCCACGCATAACCTAAATGTGTCCAAAAATCTAGATTATTTTTTATATAAACACCAAGATTAATGGACTTTCTAAGACACTATTTGCGACTATATTTTAAAAATAGTTTAATTACCAATACTACGAAAATTTTTGATTTATTTTTAAACATATTACGATGGTACAAAAAGTAGCTGGACAAAAAAAGTGATTTATACATTTACCATAGAAATTCTGTTTATGAGTGTTAAAAAAATACGCGCATGAACTTTTCGTTCCTCGTTGCTGTGCATTACACAAGGCAAGTGGATAAAAACATGAACCATAAAGTAGAAATAAAGCTCTTGTGGTTGTTTTTTTTTCTTCCTGTCTTTTATTCGTGTTTACGCTTTATAAACATTACCAACACATTGTGTTTCATATCATTACATAGGTGATCAATCATTCGGTCCTGATTAGTGTATCATTTAATGAAAGGACAGAGTTCAAAAAGATAATAAATCTTGCATACATCGCTTTCTCACACAATGTTGTCTTTATTTTTTTTTTCTTCTTTTGTACAGTTTGCTAAGATCCCTGGCTTTACCAACAGACCGATAAACCAATTGCCTTTTCCTTCTCTTTGCTTTTACATGAAATAAAAAAAAAAAAAAATGTAATCCGTCAACCGATAGGGGTTTGTAGGGTACATACTCCGCTCATATGGCCGTGATTTCAAATCCATCTGCTCTTTTTGTACATATTACAGTGTATCGTTGCATCATGCCGATTTCATCACAATAAACACGTAACATGTTTTTCAGTAAAGCCCGAAAAACAGCAACATTTTGACAAAGTCATTCAAACACCAGAAAAATTAGTTTAAACATTACTAACGCCAGAGCCAACAACTAACAGTGGAAAGCTCCCTCATGTGTGCATGCTGTGGAAAATTTTCTCAGACACATAACCTCTCAAAGTCTCCATCGAAACCACCCCCAAATGTGTCACTGATTGTCTCCACAATTGACAAGAGCCCCGAAATAACGATTGCTCCAGAGGGCTGGGTAAAAACGGACGTAGGGTTCCCTGTGCGCAAGTGGGTTGAGAAGCAGCGGCTCAACCACTCGATCCAGATAGCTTGCAGCACGTGCACGATAGAGCGCAACACCGCCCCGGTTTCGCTGGAGAAGACCCTCAAGCCTTTTCTGGTGATACAAACGGAGCCCTTGCCCCAACGCTACAGGCCGAAACGCAACTCCAATTGCCAGCCTGAGTCAAAGGAGTGCTGTAGGGACGAGCTTTACATCAGCTTCGAGGACATTGGCTGGAACGACTGGATACTACACCCGAGCGGCTATCACGCCTACTTTTGCCGGGGGTCGTGCTCGACCGCCGTTTCTCTAACCATGAGCGGGACACATCACAACGACGTTATCAGGGTAAGTGATGTTATGCTTTTTTTTTTCCTCATTTTTTCGCAATAAAATTACATTTTTTTTAACGACTGGATTTGCGTTAAAAAGGTCGCAAAACCATTTCATTTTCATAGTGATAAAAGTGTCTAAAACTTCCAGAGAGCACTAGAAATTCATTGTGTAGTAGTAGTTGGCTCTCTTAATTTCGTAAAATGATTAATAAGTCACGTGTAACATCTTGAAAGTGTATTTTATAGGTTAGAACACCTCGAGGAAGTGCAAAAGTGTCCTAACCTACAACTCCAACACTAATTAGACAGCCCTCGCTCAATTTTTTAACCAAAATTCTTTGTACAAATTCTTGTAAGACTCTACGAAATTTTTTACAAAAAATCTTGCATCATTTTGGCGTGTGTGTCCTGCAGAAAATTTTTAATACCAAAAATTTGATCATACGTTTGGCGAATACTATTATTGTCACAGCTATTATTGTCATAGCCAAACCAAAACTGGGAGGTTCGAGAAACTTATTTAAAAACTTTACAAAGACACTTTGTGATATTTTACAAATGTTTGAATTATCATGCACGATCAATGTCAAATGTAATAATCGCGCAATGAATCCTTACAACGATTTCAACTAAAAAAAATTTGGTAAGGGGTTCATCTAGTGACGAAAATTTTGGAACCATAAAATAACGTTTGATAAATTCTACTTATTCGTAACACTATGACTTGAACATCGCACTTCATGTCAAAATAAGGTAACACCATACAATCAAGACACACTTCACGAAGAATCAGTTCCATTTACATCACCACGAAATTCACGATATTTCGCATTCGGAAGCACATAGGGCTCGTGCAGTACACGACACGTGCACACCTTAATATTCGGGCGAAGAGGAAAGAGAGACAAGCCCCTGACACTTGAAAGCACGACGCGTGCGTTCTCTTGCATGATTAATGAGACAAGACATTCGCTCGCGTAAGCTCGATGCCGTGACGTTGTTGTGTGTGGCAAATGAATTTCAAAGATGACGATGATGACGTCGTCGACGACGTCGAGATCGTTTTCAGCAACTACTATTGTTATTATGATCGCCACAACTCGAGTACGAAACGACACTTTAACGGAGGTGAATTTGAAATTGGAGCTTTTGTCGAAATTGACGGTCGGTCTACTTGCAAAATTACAAATTAAATGAAATGTAATAGTCGCGTTTTTACGATTAATATTTATTGGTACACAAAGTAACATATAATCGTATACGAGTTTGGTGTACTAATTATCGGAATCACGCTAAGTCCATACAACCCACTGTACGAGGAAATAAGCAATAATGGAAGATTTTTGATCAGAGCTAACAAGTGTGTTATCCCCTGTTTTTTTCGCTCACTCGGCAAACCCGTGGTTTTCTACGCTCGTGCTTTCGTTTCACAACCACAAGTCATCGTTAAAGAAGTAACAAAAAAAAAGGGGGGGAGGGGAAGCAAAGATTGTAAAAATTTTGTTCAATTGCAGAGGTTGTTGGCACACGGGAAGTTCATCCATCGGCGAAACGAGATCGTCCCTTGCTGCTCGCCCACGCAACTCTCGCCGATCCAACTGCTGTACGTCGACTCGAACAACACCATAACGCAAAAAACCCTACCGAACATGGTTGTGGAAGCTTGCGGATGTATGTAGCCCAATGTCGAGAGCTTGCAATCATTGGTTATCGATGTGTGATGTCGGACTACTTTTTTTTTTTTTTTTTTTTTTTTTTTTCTTTACCATATTATGGATTCTCAATGTTACTCGTTATTTGCCGGCAATCGATGGTCTTCCGCGAATGCAATGAACTTACTTGCGAGAAAATTATTGATAACATGTCAATGTCTCCGACCAAAGCAGTATTTCTTCGATCCACATAAAATACGTACATGTACATCTACTTGGACGTGAATATCAATATCAATTTAATGCTCGTATCTACAAGTGTGCCATGAACAAAAAAATTTTAACGCAAATAATGATTCATGTTGCGTCAGTGTTGTTTTCTATCTTGTTGTTTAACGATAATGCTTGTGAGTACAATTATGTAATTTTCAGGGTTTTTGTTTTCGGTATCGACGACGATCTACTTCTTACTGGATTTTTGTACATCTACAACCATAAAAGTGCCACTGGCTTATGTGGCTAAATTTTTACGGCAAAACAAATTAAAGTAGGAGTAAATTGTGGAGTACTGATTTGCTTTCTTCATTATTCACAAATTTAATTGAAGTCAAGTTTATCTTTGTTGACTTTAAGTATTATGTCATTTTTGAAGTGATACTTTTCACTCGAAGACTACACTTATTCCGAATAATTTTTGGTAATCAATTGTCAAATGAAAAGTAAATAAGATAGAAATCGTCTCAGTATTACACAACTTTAAATTCGTTATCGAGAAGAAAACTTATTTCTTCAGCAAATTTTTTTTTTTTTTTTTTAATATTCAAACCGCCAACGAATGTATGTATTAAAAAACATACGTACCGACTCGAGCGACTTAGCCATACGTGATATGGAAATAGTTGGGCTGTCGAGATGATCAATGCAAAAGATAAAAAAAAAAAAATCATGTTATCGTCACTTTGTAACATAGAATTGAGATTAAAGTTAGGCTCTACATGTATTTATTTTTATTTTGTTTTTTTTTGTTTTTTTAAGCTGTAAATATCCATTAATAATCTAATTTGTTCTTCGTTGCGTAACTGCTTCTTTGTCCGCACAGTTAATTCCGTGTGCATATATATATATATATATATACATATATATATATGTATAAATACGTTCAAGGATAAGCAGCTGGCTTCGCGAGCGAATTTCGGGTACGTCATAGTGACTTTTTTAATAATAATTAATAAATTAACCTTAAGGCGTAAAAACACATATTTTTCCTTCTATATTAATTCGATCTAAATTTAACATCGCTATTGTATTGTCTAGTGAACTGACAAAGGAATGCGCATATATATTGTTATTAACGAGGCTACGACTGAATTTGTAACCTCGATGACGAGGATATAGCTGTAGAAGGCAAAAAGAAAAAAAAAAAAAAAAAAAAAAAGAAGAAGAATAATAAATAAAGTTGCCAATGCAAGTCAATTGAGCAAATTGAACACAAATGCGAGTTACTTGTAATGAACGATAATGCATTTTTATGTTCGCTAAGAGATGCGTACTTAACTGTAGTTGGCGAGAGAAAGAGATAGAGAGAGGGAGAGCCAATTTGCAACTGATAAATGCAAAACTCCGCACTACACGTACTATAAATCATATTTAATTTCCTACTAATGAACTGGATTGCTAATTAAACCAGCATTTCAAACAATAAATGTATTTTCATTTTAATCACTTACATGTGTGCTATATACCTTATCATTTCGACACACCATTTAATATATATAGCTACATTTTATTGAAAAAAAGAAAAAAATGCTTTTACTTAATGTGTTATGAATTTGTACTAATAAGTGTGAAACCCTTTGCGAAATTTCCTTTAAAAAAATCAATTTTATACTTTATTAATTCGATAATATTGTTTACTTTCACAGTATACGTGACAACATGAGAAAGAGTATATGTTTTCGAGATATGCTCTCTGGGATCATCTCCAAAAATAAAACCATCGATATCACACATCTTGCACGTGATGAAAAAAATAAAAAGCAAAGAGAGAACATTGGCATGTGGGAGTACATGTTGGCATTGACTTCAATATAAGCACGTGATGTTCCTCCGAAATTTCACGTGCACCCCAAAGTCAAGCGATTATTTTAATAAAACACGAATTGCCGGGGAAAAATGTTAATAATACATCGATGGAGATATTTGTATAAAGTACGACCGGTCAGTGAGTTTGCGTGAATACATTTTTCGTTTATTGCACAGCATTCCGTTACCTTTATGAACTGATTTTTCTTCTACTCCTGCTACAAATTTTTACTTATTCACTCAATCCCAGGTAAAAAATTTTTGCCTTTTTTCCACACAACACAATATTAACCTCTTCTTTGCATTTGCGTATTTTTTACACATTATATATTATATGCTTTGGAATTTCCTTAACATTACAGTGAACCTGAGAAAAAAAAACGGTAGCTTGTTAAATAGAGAGGAGGCAAAGCAGCTCATCCACGAATATTATGGACAAATTATGTTTACTAGTCCAAACGATTGCGAAACAATGCGAAGCGTATTTATATTTCTTAAGAAATGAAACTTATTGGAATTTAGGTATGCACGTGTTTTTCGTTGTTTTGCGTACTATCCAATACTTTGGTCTGAAGCAAATATGATAACGACCGCTCGTATACATGAAAAGTCGAGTTGACTATTTTCACAGCTTGGATTATTTTTCCAGTATTTCTAACGCAACGCTGATTCCCTTGTTCATGATGTCATCGACTCGTCATGACTTTCGTCAGGTCGGCGTTGCCATGCCCGTCGACGTGCGCCTAAACAAAAGCCATTATTATGCGATTAACATTGTTTGCTTGCTATAGTCGGATATAGAAAGCACTTTATCGATTGTTCACGCATTGTATGTTTCAGCGTTTGATTTTACACGTTGTTATTTCATTTTATAATCCGTGAAATTTAGGAGCATCGAGCAGAAATTTCCTTTTCGATTTTTCCAAACCGTGCAGTTACGTACAACGCGTATACATACATTTGAATTTTTTTTTTATCGTACAAATATAAAACGTGAGGGCTTCAAGAAGTTTATTTTGAGGAAAAAGTGATTGAATCAAACAATTGGACTGAACGAGTGCTTGGACATCAACCACGACCGTTTCTGGTACATCTACTGAAAATTCAAACACATTACGGTAAGTTTTTTGTTTTATAATTTTTGAAAAATTGCGTTTTACTTTAAAAAAACATAAATACTTGATAATGTCAATTTTAATAGATTAAATAGATAGTTTTGCTTCCATAAAAATAAAAATTTCGCAAAAAATATATTGGTATTTATTTAATTTACGTAGGTAGGTGTTTTATTATTATGATATTATGATACACTTATAGTTTTAACAATATTTATAAGTCATGGTCATTGATAATATGGCAAATAAAGATAGTACGTTAACAATTTTTTGTGCTAAAAAATGTGAACGTAGTGTCCCTGTAAAAAAATAAACGTTAGATGTTGAGGTTATGGAGCAGAAATTGAATACCATGTGCTGGTCACGTTCAGATTAGGTCATAAAGATTAGAAGATGACATTGTATTTCTTTTTTTTTTTTTTTATAACTACTTTTCAGTTTGTTTGAAATAAAATTTGCTGCTTTCTGTACGCGAGCGTACTTTTTTTACAACAAAACTGGCTGATAATATTTTATGAAAGACAGTTTTTCTCCATTATACTTGGATTTCTGATGGCATTTCGTTTAAGGAAAAAGTCTTACTTATTTAAACTATTTAAAGTTAAAAACGTACACCAAGCGTGTTGGTTTTGATTTTGAGCTTTTTTTTTTACATTCGATGATGGGTGATGAAATTAAACGGCTCGAAGTTGTTAATTTTAAACTTGATGGAAAATTAAGTGATTTTTAATAATTTGAAGTTAAGCAACAAAAATTTTTATTTTTATTTAGTTCATACAATACATGAAAAAATCCACAAAAAAATCTTGTTTTTGTCCCAAATTTTAATAAAAAAATTTTTTCTGAGGTACACCCTTAAAATCGGGCTCAATTTACTCGTAATGTAATTTACTATGAGTTGAAAAATTTTTAACACGGGTTTTAATGAGGGTGACACTCTGTTCCTGCGGATTACATGTTAAAATAGTATCTATAGATATCACATGTATAGGTATACATATACATCACGATAAAAGGGTGTCACCCTTACTAAAACCAGTGTTTAAAATTTTTTCCTCGTAGTATATGGCATTACGAGTAAAATGAGCCCGGTTTCAAGGATGTCCCTAAAAAAAAATTGTTTTTATTAAAACGGGGAACAAAAACAGGATATTTTTTGTGATTTTTCTGATATACGCTTAAAATAATATTTTTTTAACGGGAGAAAACAAAGAATCTCTCAGATCGCATGTTTATCGATTGCCTGCGACTCGAAACATTTTTCATTTTTACTCCCTAGGTGACTAATATACTATGCCTCTTTTCATGTGTGAAACAGTATTTTATGCATTTTATCAAGACACAAAATTTTTCTGCTTTAATACAAATTACGTACCTCTACAGCAATAACGTTTTTTTGCTTTTTGTTGACAGCAAAAAAAACAATTGTGTACGAAATTCACTTTCATCTTTGAAGAACAGTATCATAAATCACAATTTAAAAAATTATAAAAAAAAAAAACCGAAAAAACGAAAAATATTAACAGAAGGTCAAGTTTATATTGTTATAACTGACTGAACTCTTTGATATCCTTTGGTGTTACTATGTTGAAATGCCACAAACGGGATCTCTGCCACGAAAACGGAGCTGGTCGAAGTTCTTTAAGAAAATCACATCTTTGCAATGAATGTGGGAAAACTTTTACAAGGTTACACTATCTCCGGATTCATAAACTTATTCACGCAGGCCAATACGGTGTGGAGTGTTCAGTGTGTTCCAAAAAATTGAACAATAAATCTTACCTTAAAAAGCACATGCTCATCCATACGGGGGAGAAACCCTACAAGTGCACGATGTGTCCAAAAAATTTTACATCTTGCACTACCCTCAAACATCACATCAAGACCCATACAGGGGAAAAACCCTTTAATTGCCCAAATTGTCCAAAATCCTTCATCCAAAATGGTAATCTCAAGAGGCACATGCGCGTCCACACAGGCACTCCTTATGGTCGTTGTACCATCTGCCAAAAGCCATTTAACGACTCGGACAATCTTAAAAAGCACATGAGGATCCACACGGGGGAGCGACCCTACAAATGTTTGAAATGTCAAAAGGATTTTATGTCTACTGGTGGTCTCACAAGGCACAAGAAGACTCACGAAACCCTTTGAGTGCTCAGATTGTCCTGAATTTTACAACCAAAAAGGCAATTTCAAGAGGCACACATGTGCACCCATATACCATGTGGTTACTGTACCATCTGCCAAAAGAAATTTACTGACCCAAGCAATATTAAAGTATATAATTAATATATGAGGACTCGTACAGGCGAGCGTCCCTACAACTGTTCAGTATGTCAAAAAAGTTATACCACCTTTAGTTACTTCAAGAGGCACAAATACCATATCCACATAATTTAATAAGAGCGTATACATCATACTGTAATATAATTATATTCTTTTCTTTACTTGAGTGAGTCTTTTTTCACAAGAAACACAACAGATTTTTAATACAATATATTATTTTTTCAATTTATTTCAATATTAGTTGTTTAAAATGTTAATGAAATTTATTACACCTTCATGAAAATTAGGAAAAGAAAATGTATTCAGCCAATATGTAATTGTTTTACAGATTTACAAACTTTGTAACATAAAATTGTTTGCTAAAAGTTTCTGTATCATCTTTGACTAAACTTTTTTTTCATCATCTTTACTACAATGTTTCCAAGTAAATACCATTTTACAAATGTTCAAAGAATAAAGCTCAAATCAAAGTGTGTCCAAACATTTTTCTTTTTTCAGATATTTTGACACTTGTAAGTATCTTGGAAATTTCATCTTTCTATGAATTGTAATGCCTTATTTTCATTAAAAATTTTTTTGTTAATATCCGTGTTAAAAGTAGCAATAAAAAAAAAATCTAGAACAAAATTAATAATCATGCACGATATTTTTACCCTAAGAGTTATGATTCAAAGTATAAAAAAAAAAAAAGAAACAAAAAAAATAAGTTCTTCTTTTTAATACTTGACAGCTACAAATAATTTCCTAACAATACATCAAATAACATTAAAATAATAACGTACCAATAGAAGATTTCCTTAAAAAACTTAAGTTTAACACGGAGCTTGCAAAGAGGTGAAACTCCATTTTTCTCTCTCTCTCTCTCTCTCTTTCTAAGTAAGTATACACCCACCTTACCCACCTACTTAAATCTGCTGTATCTTACTCTCTTTTCTCTGGATATTGATGCCACATATCACCAACGCTTCGAAACAAAATTATGAAGTCACACAGCAAGTATTATAAAATTATAAAGCATAATAATAGAGAGAGAACGACGATATCCCCTCATTCAGTGAGACGACCGATCACAAGCAGCTTATAGGTAAATGTCCCTATTACGACCACAAATTTCATCATACCTGTTTCTTTAATTTTTTTTTCTTAACTGTAAGCTTTAACAGTAAAAACTTTGGTATTAACTGGTGCTCTATAAACTAACCATTATTATTCTAATTTTTAAATATGGTCCTTAATCGTTAAATTACTTTGTTTTATAAAAAGATAAGACCAAAATGTACGTAATTATGAAACGTTGTACCTATTATTTCATAACTATGTCCCTATTTATGAAACTTTTTTTAAAACTTACAATATTTTAAAACAATTAAAGTTTTTTCACTTGCATAAAAGCTTTTATTTAATAAAAATAATTATATTGTTTATTTGTTTACTAGAAGTATATAAATTCCTCGTTGAAGTTTGGTGCCATAAAATGTACAGTTCAAAAGGTAGGTTATGTGTGACTTGGTCCCTATTGATGGAATTATCTTTGAAATTGGTCATTTATTGTATGTATAATGAAACTTTTCTTGTAAATTCATAAAGACACATAAAATATACAAATATCACAATTTTTTTTATCAAGTAAGTTGTATAACAAATACATGAATTTTCATATTCCATGAATAGGGACATTTACCTTATGTGTATGCTATGAGCCGTTTGTTTACGTAAAAAGATAATGTTGTATATAGAGGGCTCTGCATCGGCTCAGAGATTCGTCAAGCGGTAAATTCTATTTCTTATTGGCTGGTTCGATGACACAACACCTCTCCCATTGGTGGAAATGGTTCTTCACGATGTATATTCATACATAAAAGCTAACATGACTAAAATATATATGTATGGATATATGTACATGTTACCTACGGGTGTTTGCGGTGTGTGTCAAAAGTCAGAATCTTTATTTCACCAGCTGTTCGAAGCGTCTGCTAAGTACGCCAATCAACACAATAATAATCTATCCGTGCATTATTCCTCATTATCATCAACGTATTCGCGAGCGTATAATATATGTGCATACATCTCGAATTGGAGTCGTGTCAAAAGTGCAAAAATAATCCGTGCATCTTATAAATTATCCATTAAATTTGCATTTGGTCAAGGATTTCAATTAATTCCGTCGACTGGCGTGTAGAGTTATAAGCGTTGGTACCCGATGCAGTGTTAATATATAAAATGAAAATGCATTTTCTTGATTGCCATTGTTTTTCTTGCTATGATAAGCGTGTGCGGAAGTGAGATAAACGTAACCTCTTGCTGGGTTGACAATATAATGTCGGAGGTTGATGTTTTTATTAGTAATTACACGTTTGTTGATCCTGACGTTTATCAACTGTGGGTCGATGGATATTCGCGTGAGTATATCTGAGCATCGCTTGAGCATTTACTCATATACGTGCAACATAATCAATCCATCTGTCAATTGCATTTATTTTTCTTGCGGCAGAAAGTAATATAATAAGTAACGATGATTATTGATATTCACACAGCCAGTGAAGCTGTTAGCATTTTACAACAGAGAGGAATTTGCCAACAAACAAATGCACCAATCGAACTGGTTGCTTCAGATGTTTTGGACCATTACCATACTTACTCTCTTCTTGAGAAGTTACTGCACGCTCCAGCAAAACTGGCGAGCGAACAATTGGCCTTCCAGATAGAGCCCCACACTAGTCGAATGTTAATTGAAATGTAAGAATTTTCTCATTAATTTGTTATACACGTTGTATCTCGTCCAAAAATAAAGTTTTTATCCTAAACAATGCCATTTGTCGACTCCTCTCATGTTATTCAATTCTTTTAGCTATTATGAATTTAATGATAGCGTTATTAGAGAGATGCTTGGTAAAAAGCTCAGCTCGAAAAATCGAAAGGACATGGAGGAGGTTGCTGAAAAGACTGGCGTTAGTTTAAAAAGTTGTCGTAGACAGTACGACAATGTCAAAAGAGTATTTAAGGTTGTTGAGGACCTGCCTGGCTCCTTAGTAACTAATATTAAGCAGCATTTTCTTTTACCCGAAGAATTAGCTAAGTATGTGTGCATGCCCATCGTTGGATGCTAAAACATTAAAATAAAGTGTTCAATTTTTTTTAATGTACGATTTCATCACCTTGTGCGCAGGAGATATGCGGCAGTTGTATTTATAGCTTGTCTTAGATTTGAAATGAACAAGAGGAAATTGCAGTTTCTGACATTTCCCGATCTACTTCACTGTGCTAATCGAATGATGTCCTTATGGACGTACAGGTACACTGGTTCGGAATACTTTGACACAGATCTCGACAGAGAGTTCCTTCTTGAACTGCCTGAATGTCGAATACTTTTAGAAAACGAAAGACACCATAAGCAGTGAGATATACACAAACTTTCTAACTAAAAAATTGGCCCCAGCTTGTAACTAAATAGTCAAATTATGTCATTTTAGTTTGGTGTGCATAAAACTGAAGCCTATGCTGCTAGATCGCGTTTATCAAGAGTTAGATTTAAACTTTAGAGCTTACTCAAGAAATATAATTGGTATAGCATGCAATTTACATCGGACCAGAGAACTGAGATCATTTTTCCTTGATTTGGTGGAAAAATGTATTGAGCCTTGGAGACAAGTAAACTGGACTTACACAGATCTGAAAAATTTTCTACTTGCTTTCACTCAGTGTGCACTTGATATGGATATATTGAGGTATGAGGTGTATTTTTTGATGTGGGTTTTTTTTCCATATCATGTTTAAATGTCTTTTTTTAATTTCACTGCAGGGAAAGTGAGTTACGAGACGCATTTGAACGCTACATGAAAGTACTGACCAGTTGTTTGCTGCGTATGTACCATACATGACATTCAGACACTGATAAGATTGATATTGAAAAGGATGAGGTGGAAAAATTAGAATTTATTGGATAGCAGTAAGAAATAAATAAAAACTCTAGGTGTATGTATATTACAATTTTTTTTCTATAATAAATAATTAATAAACAAATGCAACTCACAAGCTGCGAGCTCATTTTCAGCCGATTTTACTAATTTAATTTACATCATTGCTAATCGGCGTATTAAATTACCTTGTCTTGAACAAATCAACTTTTTTTATAACCCACTAGCGAATGCTAAAGCTCTATTTTACCGTCAATTATTCATTGTAAGTGTTTCAATAATAAATAATTTACCTAATTAATGACTGTTTAAAAGTAATTTACTTACTAGTTACCTTTTACAATTAAATTGCAAAGTTTCATCACAAAATGTGTTTTGTAAAACTGCAAGTAGATTATTTAAATTAATTAAAAACAAAATCACGGTAAAGTAGGCATTACACAAAGCTTATGGGTGTCCCATTTTTTTTTTTTTGGATTACGTAAACCAATGTTAGATTTGCATTTGCAAGACTAGGTCACTATAACAGATCGTAGATCGAATTTTGCTGTTCACTAACAAAGTTTGAAAAGAACAGAAATAACATTACATGTACAACGTTCTCTTCTGATACGCACGATTCTGTCTCCTTTGCATTTCTTCAATTCGTTTCGTTTAAATTGATTTTTCTAAGATTTAATTCTTTTTCATACTATGCTCTCGTTAAAGCGTTTCCTCTTCCTCTCTTTTTATCTATCATTATGGAGTTTTGTACACAAAGCTTTTCAAAGAGTTTAAGAAAAGCATGTCGAAAGGAAAAAAAGGGGAAACAACAGGGAGAGAAGGTAAGAGGAACTACAGGACTATTAACAAATAAGGGTAGCTCGAGGGATTTTTTCAATCAGAGGAAAGGGAATGGTGTGTGAGCGGGTAACTTTAAACAATGGTTGCTCCTATACGGTGGCATCAACATGTTCAGCGTTTACTGTGCGACGCCTAGAACTTTGTTGACGGCAAAAACAATGTCACCCGGTACTGGTAGTGCGATCGCTTCCAAGGACTTAGCGTATGGCATCGGGCAATCGACTCCTGTCACTCGAATTACAGGCGCATCGAGGTGAAAGAAGGCATCACCTTAAAATAAGAAATATTTCAAAAAAAGGCGTTAAAGTTTTAATACCCAATTAACGTAAAAAGATGACTTACTTTCCGAAATTTTCGCGCAAATTTCAGCACCAATACCACACTGCGGCCAGCCTTGTTCGACAGTGACAAGATGATTCGTCTTGACGACCGACTGAATGATTGTGTCTATGTCGAGCGGCCTCAGAGATCGAAGATTTATAACTTCGGCCTCGATACCCTGACCCGCTAGTTGATTGGCAGCTTCCAGTGACAGTTCAACTGCCTTGGAATGTGCCACCAGAGTGATGTGCTTTCCTACACGCTCGACTTTGGCTTTACCAATCGGCAAAACGAAATCTTTGGACAGTGCTTCGTCCGACATAGGATACTGAACACCATAGAGCAGTTCGTTTTCCAGGAATATTACAGGGTCTGGATCTCTAATGGCAGCTTTTAGTAGTCCCTTGCAATCTTCACTGTTGTAAGGAGAAATCACCTGAAATTCACATGGTTTCAATATACAGTTTCAATTCTGCAAGGTTTAGCTGGTGTAAAAAATACTTTACCTTTAAACCTGGACAGTGAGCATACCAGGCACCAAAGCACTGTGAATGTTGTGCTCCCACACCTGCAGCTGCACCATTAGGACCACGAAAAACAATAGGTATGTTGACTTTACCAGCAGACATATAAAATGTCTTTGCAGCAGAGTTAATGATTTGATCGATACCTTGCATGGCAAAGTTAAAGGTCATGAATTCACAGATAGGTCTAAGACCATTCTAAAAAGTAAAATTTTCATATTGAAAAACGTATAGCTCGGGAAATAAAACAAAAAAAAGCTGTCTCACCATGGCTGCACCAACAGCCATACCACAAAAACCTGATTCTGTGATAGGAGTGTCAATAACACGTTTGTCACCGTACTTTTTCCAAAGGCCTCTGGAAACTTTGTAGGCCCCATCGTACTGAGCTACTTCTTCACCCAAAATGAACACTCTTTCATCCCTTTCCATCTCTTCGTCCATCGCTGAGTTTAGAGCATCTCTCACTGTCATCTGAAATGTAACATAATTCAATAATTCAAGTATTGGAAGTAAAAAAAGCGATAGTGTATTAAATACAAACTATTAACTCATAAATTGACAGTTTTGCAACAGCACAGCCACAAGTTTGAACGTAATCCAAAAAACATATATGAAACAATTGCATCAATTTTTTTTTGTAACCATCAATGACGCGTGTCCCTAACATATATTTGTTCAAACAAGATTGGCCTGATCTTTGAAGGGAAATTAATCTCAGTTTCTTACACCAAAAATCCCAAGTAGGCCAATCTCCAAACCAAAACAAAAGCTCCATTCCTGTGCTCTGACAGCAAGCCCACACTCACATCCAGCAATTTGAAGAAATACCGAACATCCAAAAACACCAAGGAGACACTGGGAATGATTATTCATCGATCTTTTATCTTATAAAAAAACGCTAAAGTGCAAAAACAAGTGACCTTTCTACGTCCTTCATTAACAATCATTCCCTCAGAAGACAACAAATTTGATGCCTCAGCCCTCATTTTCTGCACGACGGTATCTATGAAATTGTTGTTACATTCAACGATTGACATAAGAATCGGGGCGAAAACAATCCTGTTAAATCATGGTCTGTGCATTCTGCTCCGAAAAGTGTACAAGCCAGAAATGCAAGGTTATGTCAGCGAACCCGATCTTCGTCGATGCAAATTTCATACACGAAACCTGCATCCATCAGATGAGAGAAAAAGAAAAATAACCAAACGTCAAACAGCAATAAAAAAAAAAAAAGAAAACTCACCTGCTGTGCGGCGGCCCATTTCGAGGTGGAAAACGAGCGCCTGACGACAATGCCCCTGACGATCGTCTGCAAGCAATAGTAACATTGATAAGTCGCGAGTGTGGGGTCATAACCAGTAAAAATTCGTTTGATGCTGATAATTACCGCCAGCATGGTATACTTGTGAGTGTTTGTGCGTTTCCTTTGTTTTTAAATGGGGTGGGAATAAAAAAAAAATTTACAAGGAGACCCCCGAAAATTAAAGGCACGCACGCACACACGACCGCGACAGCGAGAGAGAGAACAGTCTATCGTAGGGAGATAAAAGTATACGTTGGAAGTTGGAATCTCCCTCTCTCTCTCTCTTTGTTGGCTAGTGGTGTATAACTGTATATGTGTGTTTGTCCCTCGTACTAACTTAAGTAGTAGAGTAAGTAGAGTATATACGATATTACTACGATTACGTATTGGAGATTGGAGCTCTCTTTCTTGCACGTCTACGATCACTACGATTATATATGTATCTATGATTTTTGATCGTCCGTGAGAAAGAGAGAGACGAAGACGTCGTCTTCTGGAACAAGCATTTGGAATTCGTGTGTGTCTGTATAGATTTGCGCTTGCCTAAACAGCGTGTAGTGGGGCGTCTGCACAGGGACTTGCGTAACTTTACTATTATACGATCACAGGTTTTTTTTTCTTCTTTTTCCTAAGATTTGGTGTCGACAAGTTGGTAGTGCTGTTTACGGCTGGCCTAGGAAAATCTGGGGAGATTACGGTTTCCGTGGCGCTGCTATTTGAGTACTTGACACGTGCCAAAAGGTATAAGTACGGGATAATTAATTTAAAAATTTCTACTTGCGTGTTTATCGAGGTATTGAACTTGAAATTTTAACTCTTTTTACATGTACGTGTATTTAAAAGTTTTTTATTTAATATTCTTGGAAATCAAGTCCTTTTCGAAACAGTTTTTAAACAATACATAAAAGTTAATGGGTCATTGCGTCAAAAATTTCAGTAGTCAAATTAAAAGACTAGTTGTTAAAAAATTTTTTTAAATTCTTTTAATAACTGATTCATAGGACACAAGTACACCATTAAAGTTTTTGAAAACCAGTTTTATATCCTATCCCGCAGCCACGAAAAGAAAACACTCTTAGAATTTTTTTAGTACAAAAATGGCACTTCTTTTGAATCCTCAAATAAAAATTTCACTTAACTTTACACGTATAAAATAAGATTTATTTTTATATTGTCAAAAGTCAAAAAAAGATTTCAAAAATACCATAATGCAACCATCGTGTCATGTGACGCCACTGTTTCATGAAGGCTCTCTTATGTCTTTGCAATTTACTATTATTATTTCTCTATAAAAATGGTACTCCATGGCTACTATACTAGTAGTTAAAAGAAAAAAAAAAAAAATTTACTAGGTATAATAAAATAATTTTAGTATCTATTTCATGTAGTCCATCTATTGTATAAAATTTATATGTATATAAAAATAATTTTCACCATGAAATTTAAGTAAATGCAGATTTTTTCGTGTAAATAATGTAACAATTAATAACTTATCTATCGTTAAAGAAAATTTTTTTTTTTCTAATGGAAAAAATGATTATTTTGAGTGACACATACAATTATTCACTGCTTAAATTGCTGCAAATAAAAAATTTGAAACAAAACGATTAAATGAATGACCCAATAATAAACAAATGGAACAATTGTTAAAATAATATGGGCTTTATGTTTTTAAATGTAATTTATTTACACAATGTAATCGTCAATATTAAATTGCACGATGTAAAGTAACGTGTATCCACTGAAAATTAAATAAATCTTAAATTTTTCTGCCTTGTATCGTTTACCATAATGCATTCTTGGCATTTATTAATCTTTTCTTATCTGCTTTTCTCTCGATTATTTTACTAAACTTTGTTTGACAACGTCACTCGTGTGATTCTCCATCGCATGCGACGATCATCATCATTACTAATATGTATAATTTTTGTTCCTATAAAACATTCACACATTGCAGCGAACGCGCGTTAACTAAAATTACCTTTTTCATCTGTTTAACTGTCATTTTCTTTTTGCATTTACTGAATCGAGAGAGCCAACACGAGATTTCGAGGATAAAATAAAACTTCTTAAGTGCAGTTTCAAGAAAGAGAAACTGAAAAGTCGCATGTGCTCCTTTTTTGCGGAAAATTCAAATAGTTGGATAAACGTGCATTTATTTGACAAGATATGGTTGTTTATTGTTTATTTTTCTTCATTTTTTTTTCTTCTTTTATTAACGAGAGAACAACAGCATAGAAGTCAAGAGAAAAACCCACTAGAACATCTGCTATTATAGTAAAAATTTTTCGTTTTTTTTTTCTCAAACGATGTTTTTTTTTTAAATTATATTTATATATAACGCATCGCCTGCTATGCAAATTTTACACAATTTTTTTGCTTGTTTTTTTTTTATTCTTTTCACTTGATATTACCTTTATTACCAACACAAATGCATATGAGAAGGGAAAACGGTTTGTTTAAATCATTCCATTTATATTCATTTAGTTAGAGGCAGAAGTTCCCGTCGGCATTTGCTTTATTATAATGTTGTTGTGTTGTACACACGTGCAATAAATATAGTTGTTAACGTAGTCGTATGGTCGAAGCAGAAAAATATCATTACGTCCTTTTTTTACTGCTCTAATCTATGAATACTCTATGATTAGATTACAAGAGTTTCGCTAAATAGTCAGAATAGTAGTATTTAATAGATTACTGATACCACTTCTTTAATACGATTGCTTTTTCACATCAGCAATATTACATCTTTCTCATTTTTTCCGCTTGGTTACGTACTATTATTTTTTTTCCTCCCCCTTTTTTTTTCAATTACAATCTCGCAGTAGAATCGTAACGCGATGCAACTCCCAATCGTCTCTCTTTTTTTTTTTCTTTCTTTTTTTAAATTTTTTATTTCTTAATTTACCGCGCTTTTTTTACTTCGGTGCAAAAATATCATCTCTCTGTCGTCCGAACTTTCTTTTTTTCCTTACTTCGTCTCCATTTCACTTTTCTGGAAAAAGAAAAGCAAAACACGGAGCAGAGCTGTAGAGCAGAGTGTGCGAAGTATATATAAAAAATATCGATCAAAGTACATCTTTTTTTTTTTAGTTAAAAGTGAAATTTATACAAGAGATGCTAGTGATCTAAAACTATCCCTACAGATATTTTTAAGAAGTTACGGGTGTAATTAATAATTATTTTTTTCTTCTTTTCATTAAAGATGCTTTTGAATGCATAATATACCAGCGCGGGAATGCGCATTGTCGTAACGAAAGGAGATATGATTGCTACGCTACTCGGGCGGTAACGTTTACTTTCGTATTTAAAGGTGAAGAAAAATCAGATAATCTAATTAATAAAAAAAAAAAAAAATTCTTTAATTTGCGTCATGATGAACATATTAATTTTTCATCGGGAAAGAAAATCACAACGACGGCAGCATTGTGCGTTTCAAAGAAAAAATCGAATTCTTACTAGTAGAAAAAAAATCTCCAAGCATAGGTGTGCTCATAAGAAACAAAAAAAAAAAAAAAAATCAATTGTCTGTCGCTTGCCATGTCTCCTTATGTTTACAAAATAATCGAAAAAAAGAGATTGTGTACGTACATGTATGATGTAACGAGAAAAAAAATTTTTTTGGTCGCAAGGCGCCTCGATTCTACCGCTTGTAAATGACGTAGATTAAAAGAAAACACCCGCTTACAAGGACAATTTTGTTTCAGCGCGTTGTGGCCCAATTACATATATATATATGTTTATCGCAATCTTTCGCATACACTTTTTCTTTTTTTTTTTTTTTTTTTTTTTTCTTTTTGTTCATTTCCCTCGCTTTAAAATATACAAAATACATGATGTGTGTATAAGGCGTTTAAAGGTCAATCAACGACGCGATGCTCTGAATTTTCGTTAAAATCATGAGAAACGGTGAAGGCAAAGTATCGAGGAATGGTGTTACAATGTATGATACGCTGCGGAACTCTACTTTATAAGGCTATCGTCGTTACAATATAAATTATACATCTCTAGCGCTTAAGCGGCAATTGAAGTGCGAGTTTTTAAGTAGTTGATGCTTCATTCGGTGAACAATGAGGTAAGGAAGGGGGAAGGGGACTAGTTAGTTTTTGCACTTTAAAATATAGCAGTAGTTACTTTTAAGAAAGCTCGTGATGAGGACCATTCGTATGTTCATACTTATCTTTTTCAATCAATACTTTTGTTCTAACAGCTACCGTTATTGTTATTATTATTATTATTTTTATTATTATTTTTTTGATAACAAGTCACTCAATCGAATCGCGATTCGATGTAAGTTTGTTATCCGAGAACGGGTGTCTCGCCTGTCGTTCGAGGATTATCATACAGCTTTGTCGACTGGACCGAGTTCGATACGTATGTGTTTTTTTCACTTCAATTCTTCTTCGCGATATGGTAAAATTGCAACTGGTAAAATATATATTTATTTGTTTATACATATCTTCGACTTTTTGTTTCTTTTTTTTTTTTTTTGATAGATACTTTGTGTAGATCAGCCGTTCTCAAGCTGTTTATGAAATATATCATATAAAAATTATAATTCTTCTCCTAAAAAATGATATGTACGATTTTCGACTCTGTACTGTTCGCACCTTCTGTTCCTCTGGCTTTCTCTATCGTGTTGTTTTTCTCCTGTTGAGGTAGAAAATTCAACGTTTGTACAAACATTAAAGATCTTGGTAAAAAATAATTTCGATAAAGTCTTTCGAATGACAGTCACTCGGGATTCCACAAAGCTGTACCTCGAATTGTTTTTTAATTTTTTTTTTTTTTTTTTTTTTATGGTCCATTAGTTTGATAAGGGCGAGCTAGTAATATATTAGTAATAAAGCTGGACGCAGAAAAGCGCTTTTATTCATTAATTTTCGAAAAATTGTTATCTTAATGATTTTTAAAAGTGTTAGCGATTGACGATCGTAATTGTAGTTTACTTTGTTTGTTTGAATCCACGAAAAAGTGTTGGTTTTTCATTTCACCAATCACTTAAAAATGTATCACATGCAAAAGGATTCGTTTGAAAATATACGTATCATTATCTTAAGTAAAAACAACAATCAGAGATATTTGAAGAAAATGGCACTCTATTTCAATTTCTATGTGTACTTTCAGCTATATCCTACATCTCAAGGTAGATCCATAGAAATTCGAAAGAGACTTGCACAAATTGAATAATATATTTTGTTTTTTAATCAATGCATGACTTTTGGAATCAGAAAATCCACTGAACATTGCGATCGTCAAAATTCGTGTAAAGGAATCGTTAGATTTCATAACCTCAAAAGCGTTTCTCCCGTCGCCACTTCTTTGCTTATGTAGTAAGCTTATGACCGAATAATCTTTCGCTTTTTTTTTTTTTTATATATTTTCGTATTTAGTTCTCATTTTTTCCCCTTTTACACTATACTTTTACATCTTTTTGTTTTCATTCTTTCATTAATAGCACAGCACGGTTGATTGAGAGTTTCGCTGAAGTGTAGGTGTCGCTGCACGTCAAAAAGTGCAACGATCGCAATTATACGAATCTTTCGTCGAAACCGGAGAGAAAAAAATTGTAATCAAACATTTTTCACGATTAATTTCCAAATCATTTGATTTGACTATTAATTTAAGTAATTTTGAATTCCCAAAATTGTATAAAGAAACCAACACAACAATTTTTCTCTCTCAAGAAATCATAAAAGCCTCTTCTTTCGATTTTAGAAAAAAGAGTAAGTACAGAAAGAAGTGAAAAATGACAAAAGCGGTCGCAAACGCAATTTCTGGGCCGCGCAGTACACAACACCTCGGCGTAGTTAACTAATCATTATACAAAACTTCGCTAGCACACAATTTTCTTTAATTATCAACATTCTTATTTCATTTTTTTTTTCTTTTTTTTTTTTTTTAACAACGCTCAACTCCTTTTCTACTTTACTTTACTTTTTATACTTTTTGTTTTACTTTATCACTGCCATAGTTAAAAATATTTACATGTTACTTCTCAATTAGCAGTACTCGCATCTTCTTCTTTCCCGTTGTTCTCACTTTCAACTCGACAGGCAGCAAAATTTTCATTCCCATTCATTCCTTTCCCATTTAATTTGTTGTAACAAATTTTCTACATTTTTGTTGGATTTCTCTATTCTCAGTTCGTGCGTCGCTACATGTATTTGTGATTAGTAAGAATCCCATGCGAATTGTTAAATATGTTTTTTTGTTTTGTGTCAATTACACGACGCGACGGCTTTTTTATATGTTACACGATTCTTTTTGGATACATTTAGTGCTTTTACAATGCGAAGCGTAATAATCAAAATAAGTTTGTTTATACAAATTGATTATTATTTTACACTTTCATTAAGAATCAAGACAAACTTTTTTAAAAGAGAATAACAGTATGAAAATTTTGAGAAGATTTAAGAAAATTTTTTTTAGATTTTGAAATAGCCTCTATAGTACGATAATCGTGTATGTACACGCGATCACAATTACGTGTCAAGATGTAGTTATAATGCGTTTTTATTTAAAAAAAATATTTTTCTCATAGGTTATTGATAAGTATGCCTCCGAGAATTTCAAAGTGTGTGCGATATAGTTAGGGAAGACTGTAAAAGCGAAAGGATACAGTGCCTTGTCAGTAATGTTAAATTAATTTTTTTTCAATGAAAATCTTATTATTCATAAAAAAAAAAATTTTCTGTAATTTCGAATGAATTATTTAAAAAAAATTATCCATCTACATATCAATTATTTTTCATAATAATGCAAACAATGTAACTTATTTTTCCTTCACCTATTCTGAAATTAGAAGAAAAAAAGTCCAAGCTAATAAAGTCTTAAGATTAGTTTAATAAACTCTCTACGGGTTGATATTTCCGTATCAATTTAAAAAATGTATAACAAGGGAAAACTATTATTTGGATAAATTTATGGAGTAAATGTTCTTATTTTTTTCAGTTAGTACCCTTTAGTCGTTTTTATTGTTGAATGCGCAAAATTTTCTTTTGTGTTCCTTTTTATTATCATGTCGAAATTTGTATAAAGGCACCGACCTTTTTTTTTCGTTTTATAGTCTTCGATCGATACAAGCTCTCGCTGCACTTTTTGCACGATTTTCTTTTTATCGTCCGTTTTATTTGGTATATTATTATAATTTTTTTTATAATTATATTCTATTCAAGAAAACTCTTTTAGCGCATCGGCCGTTTCTGCTATGCCTTTGTCTTGTTATGTAGCCATAACCAGAAATAACAATACAACATTTGTTCGCTGTAAGTACCTTTGACGTACATTATAGATGGACTGAAATCTGAAATTTTTTTTTTTTTTCTACAGTTATTTATTATTATTATTATTATTTTTTTTATATCCATAAGAGCTGCCTAGATTTTTTTTTGTCAATAAAAATTATTACTATGAATATTGCGTAAAAAACTACTAAGTCTACGCTTTCGATTGCACTTTTAACGTGTAAGAGAATCAAAGTTGAATAATCGGAGCAACATTATATTGTACTTTACCAACCCGCACACATTTATAAATATCGAAAAATGCAAAAACAATAAAATCGACGCTTAATCATTGAATTGGAGAAAAGTAAACACGCTAGTTTATGGATGTTCAAAATGTAACTTTCTTATAAACATTAAAATAACTATAATTTAAACTTTAGCATCAATTTACATACTTTTTTTATTTCACATTTTTTACGAATTTTTTTTACTAAGTTAATTGAATTTTTTTTTTTTTCAATATTTTACCATAAACGTACAGAAGTACTATCACGCGGAGTCTACAACTCACATATTGGCTGGCATGAGCGCACATTATTTGTCTTGGATATTTATATTATTAAATAAGTGAGACAAATGGGAAAAGATCGATTCAATTATAAAAGAATCCAAAGCATAGCAGAAAGTTACGAGCACAAGACTAAACGTTGCCACGTTTACTGAAAAAAATCCGATACGAGATGTTTGGCTTTTTAACCCTTCACGTGTAATATTTAAAGGTTTTTTTTTTCTCATCACTGGCGATACGGCAGCAGATGCATCGCAGTATACACGTACACTAATAATAAATATTATTAAATTTAAAAAAAAATAATTTTATCTAGTGTTACAACAACTATATGTCATAAATATAATAAGAATGAGGTATTTTATTACTTAAAAAATTTTAACAACGGATTAACGTAATGAATAACGCTAAATAGGAAATTTTTTTATCATGTTTACGCTTTTTTGTATCCTCAAGTAATTATACGTTACATTATTTTGTATGTTTTTTTTTTTTTTTTTTTTTTTTTTTTTTTTTTTTTTTCTGTTAATACAGTGTATACGTATACATGTTTATTATTTGCTTACTTTTTTGAATAAATAATTATTTTGCTTTTATTTACTTATTACCATATTTGGTTGTCTCATTAAAATTTTTCAACATTGCGCTTATCTCTTTATCGATGCTGTGAATATTTACGTTTCATATTATTCCGTCGTAATATACAATTTCAAATACATTAAGTATTTTTTTTATCCTCCAATATTTAGACCGGGACATTGATTTCGCAAACATGATTTTACTAACAAAAGCCACACTCGCTTATTCAGTGATGTTAAGACACAATTATAATAAAATATCTGGTCAAAGAAGGGGGGGGGGTGCTTTCAACCGCCATTTTCTCATTTCCTTCTTTGTCGGCCATTTTGTCCTCCGTTCGATTCCACGTCTTTTTTTCCCAAAGTGTTGGCGCTCTCGCAAGAACTGTCGCGAGGACGGCAAAGACGCAAGACGCAAAACGAAAGGACACAAGCGTCAACATATCGTCAACGATCGATCGTGACGTAAAATTTTCTTTACATGTCCCAACTCCAACAAAACGAACGTCAAGCTCGTTTGCCTCATACTCGTCGTTCAACAAAATCAAGATAAGAGAATTCATATGTATAATATTATCTCCTAGCAACACCCTAGTGTTCATCCGCCGGAACTTATTTGTATAATTATTACTTTAGTATCGATTCTCTTTTCATTTCTCGTCTCAATACGAAGTAACGTTCTAGGCGAATGTTGATAGATCCTCATCCAACCATATCTTTGTTGAACAGTAGCAAACAAGTGAGTACGTGCAAAAGAAAAAACCTCTTTAGAACCAACTGGTTGCTCCACCAAATTTCGTAGAAAGGCCACCAATGCCCTTTTCAAAAATGCCCGTGACTCTGCTGGCTACGTTCGACGTGACGTTGCTGATGCTTATGCCATCCTCGCCCCCTACGCTTTCGACTACGGTGACCTTTGTCTTGGGCCTCTCCACGTCATCGTCGTTGCCGTTCTCAGACAGTCCCCTGGAAATCAGAACGTAAATTATTCGTGTTTAAAACCTTACGATGTGAATTGTTGCCACTGAAAAACAGTCTTACTCTTCATTGTGAGAGTTCATGGTTAAGGCACAAGTTGCTTCCTCTGTTTGCATTCTCTGAGCTACCGTCTGATAAGTCTTGGAGTTCAATTTGTCCTCCATGACTCCCTGGAGCTCGAAATCGGAATAGATTTTTTTGACAATATGAGCGAGACAAGTGCACTGGAACACGTGCAGACTGTGGTCCATTCGTTCGGTCAGCCAGTTGCACAACAGCTGGACCTGTGCCATGTACCATTGCTAAAACACGAGAACAAAAATTTATTCAGTCATTCCGTTCGACTGGACCATCCATCTGTCCGTACCTCGAAGAAATTCAGTATCCAAAGTTCATCAATGACTTTCGTACGAATCTGTTCGGTACTGTTTCTTGTGAAGCTCACGTAAGCTTGGCCCATTTCTTTTCCACTGCCAGACACCTTCTGCAAATTTATACAACCAATAATACCGGAGGAAAGATTTCGGTTGACAACTGACAAAAGATTCTACTGACCGCAAAACTGAGCAGCGAGCCAATGAGCGAGCCTTCATCGTAACGCGACAATTTTGACAAAGTCGCCTCCAAAATGCTGACGAGCTTGTTGATCATTCCCTGTGACATGCTGGCCAACTCCTTCTCGATCATGTCGTCGATTTTCACGTGATAGAGATGCTGGGGGGAACAAAGTGGGGTGGTGTTTTTATCAAAATTTTGCACTGGGACACTCTGAATTTTTTGCATCGCACACAACGTTATGCCGTTTCGAGCTTTAATTTTATCAATTGTGCGAGGTACAAAGAAATTCAGAGCGCGAGATTTCAATAACTGCTGAAACATAATCGTAGCAACGCAGCTATCTACTTGATTATAAAGAAGCAAAAGTAATAAACATGAAGCTTATTGTTGACTTGAGAAAATTTTTTTTTTTTTTCAAACTGATTTTTTTTTTCGTAGTCGAAGTATCGTAAATAGGGCGCATCTAATAACTTTTATACGTAAACGATGTATCGAAATCAAATGAGCTATGATTTATCTTGTCAACTAAAAGTTGGTGTGTTCTAAGAAAAAATTCTATTGGTAATCAGCAAATAATAATAAATTCACTCGTACAATGATTAAAATAAAAACAAAGGTATGGCAATAGTTTTGTAAATTGCAGCGTATTGATGTAATAAAAAAAAACTTAACTGCATTTACCTAAAAACGAGTCCTCTATTCAACACACACACGCATCATAATATGTATCTACCATCATTACGATCTATCAAAATAATTTCTACAAGAAATCAAAGAAAAGAAATTTATGGGGTAACAAATTCCTGGTTGTAAAAAGATTGAGCGTATCCGCGAAAATCAACGAAATCCCGTAATCATTCGGAAGACGTCCGTGGAAGCGTCCGACCTTTTTACAACCAGACTTCAACTAAGAAAATAATGTAAATCCTTTACTTTACCCCTGTCCATTCATTTTATCATTATCGTTTATATCATTATCATTGGAGTTATCGTCATCTTAGCTTTTTTTTTTTTTATGTACAATAACAATCACTTATAACTGACGTTCACACCAAACCATGAACCTGCCAACTTACCACATCGACCCCATCGACAGTGCAAAGCTTAAAACTTTGATTCTTCGCATCCAAGATAACGTTAACCATAGAGCACATTTCTGACGGAATAATGTAGTCCGTCGAGCTGAAGGCTATGCCTCCCTTTTTCAACCACTGCTGGAAGGACCCGTCGGTCTTTTGGATGCAGACCTCCAACATGTCAGTGGCCATGAGCTTCAGCCGTTGCTCCAAGTGAACGCGGAACTCGGCATCCGGCCAGTGGAGTCCGCTTATGAAGGACTGAAGGGCATCCAGTTTCCAGAACAGATCTTCCGAGGTAGCGCAGCCATTTCCCTTGATCTCCCACCTTTCTTTCTCGAAGCCTTTGTGCATGGACTGATCAATCGATGTTTCCATCAGATCCACGTACCTAACCACCAGAGGTGCGAACGTGTCCCGCAGCAGTTGATGGAACCGTCCATCCCTTAAGTTGTCTATAACAGTTCAATGATACAATTAGACCCATTAGAATAAAGCCTACAGCAAGGGGGGTATTAGCCTACAGACCGTCCATTCGAAGGTAGTCGTTGAGGACTTGGAATAGTGGAAAGCTGTCCCAGGTGTCGGGTGGCTGTTCAGCGAGTACTTTGTTCATGTCGTCGGCAAAGAGACTCCAGAAGATTTCAGCGTGCTCCACCAGGAGATCGCTGAACCATGCGAACGCCTGCGGTGCAGTGTAGTAGGAGCGAAACGTGAAAATATTGGACGACACACACTTACGGCGGAAGATGTCCCATGAAGCCTAGACTGGTGGGGACGCCAGTTCTAGGCGCAAGGCCCTCGAGAACCCAGAAGACACTACTTGTGATCAACATTACGCTACACGGCATTGTATCTATTGTCATTTCGACAAATATACTAATAGTATACTGTACTCGTGGAAAAAATGGTGCTTCTACGTCATATTCTATCGAACGATATGGAAATTTACTCACTCTTGTGTCCCACGTTCACCATACTTGTTATCAGTTATATTTTGGCTCTTGTTGATTGCATTGACAATTGTAATGTGGTTTTTAAGCTATTTTACTGATTATGCAAATGCGTTGGCCCAAATACGTGAATTAAAATGAAAAGGCTAAAAAATTTTGTACTATAGCTTTGAAAAGAAAATAAATATCTACTTTAGTGTATCATTGCTAAATGATCATTACTTCGGGAACTTGCAAATCTTGCTCTACTTTATAATTTCTTAAAAAGAAAAAAAAAAAGTATAAATATGTGTAAAACTTTCAGCAATGCAGTATGCATTGAACATCGTATAAATAAACAAGCTATTAGATTCATCTGAATCCAAACTACGGTAAATTTCTGCAGTTCTACGTTATTATTGTACTCTTGTTACAAAACCATAAATTAAAACGTGTACCATTGTAAGCTATCCAAATCAACGAAATAATAAATAACTGTGAATTAGCAAGTGATGGTGAGAAGTATATGTATACAAATCTAAATCGCGATTGATTTGTCTTCTGAGGAGGTACTTTTGAGACCCTTACCAAGTCTCTAACAAAAACAAAAACAACGACAACAACAACAATCAATCATGCAACCCTCTATCTCGAGAGCCCCGCACGTAATGAACACTGAATTCTAAAAACCTAACTAATACCTCCGAATAATGTTCTTCGTTTTGTTGCAACAAATCGACGCAGATCTCGGCAAGATGTATGAGATCTTCCAGCTTTTTGCTTGGAGGAACGCACACATCTCCGTTGAGATCTTCACCGACTTTGGCCTCAGCTGATAACTTCTTGTAATTTACATGAGCCGCGGTCTCCAGGCACGTTTTTATGAACTTTCGGACCTCCTCCGTATCGACGTTCGTCGAATCTTTTGCCAGCACTCGTTCCATCAGGGTCAACGTTGCTCTCAGTGCACCCTCGGGCCGACCGAATGGGAAGCATACCCTAGAAGTTGACATGGGAATTGATGAGTAAAACGTTTTGTACACCATATTCCAATGATAATTCCAATCATATCTCGGGCCTACCTAAAGTTGGTTATTTGATTTTCAAGCAATTGTTTCAAACGATCTTTGATATCCACGAACACATCTTTTTCTTCGTGGGTGACAGATGCCACACCTGTAAGACCACGGTCTTTATTTAATGGGTCTAAGTTCACTGAAATTTGAAAGAATGTCAGTTTTTGCCCTTACAAAGGGATGTAATGTGTTAATAAATTGTAAAATTAAAATAAAATTTATTGCGTGTGTCAAGCAAATTTAGCGTGTCTAAGCCCTAGCTAAGAAAATTAACGAATTCCTAAACTAAGAAGCTATTCCGTACCTTTAATCCTCGAACGAATAATGTTAAAGACGTCATCAAGTAAATCTCAATTTTTAATGATTCTTTCTTTGAAATTGTATAATTTTTACATGAATTTTCAAGTTAAACCCTTAATTGTTGTTACTGTGGAAAAATAATCTACGTACCATCAGGTCTTCCACCCTGGACATGACTAACACAAAATGCAAAACTGAAGTGAAGTAGTGTTGGGTCTATCATGACGTTGATTTCTGCTTTATCCAGTAAGTCATTGAGGTAACACAAATGCCGATGGCATCCACGTACTCCGTATCTACAATTTGATGATAAAAAAATATTATCAGTTAGTTCAGGAAGTTACTCATCCTGTTAGAAAAGACCTACCTTGCGCAGTACTCATCCATGACGAAAATCTGACCAGGTGACAACCATCCGAGCGAACAGTAAGGGTCATTCAGTCTGTACTCGAGCGTCAATCTTTGCAGGAACTTGAAAAGGCTCGCGTGATCGAATTTGCATGGATCAGCGCTTATAAAGTCCTCCATCCCATGTTTCTTCGCCTTGTCGGTATCGCCTTGTATCTTACTGGCCGTTAAGCTCTTGTTAGCTACCGATATGGGTGGCACAGGCTTGTGGGATTGACCAGTAGCTCTGTACATAGCGGTCACCCACAAATGGCACTCATTCTCGTCGTCCGCGGCGTAGACTATTATATCTGCGTCTCGGACGGCGTTGAAAAAGTACCTGAGGATCAACGATCACGTTCTTTTTATCTTGAAAACTTTTTATCAGACATTCATTGATAGGATACGATGGTGTATGAGACACTTACTTTCCACCTGTCAATTCCATGCCAGCTACTACGTTAGCGGTCGACGACTCTATATGGTCAACTGTATAGCCGTCCAGCTGCATCATTTCCGACGGCTCGCTTTTCTTTTCTTTGTACGAGCACATCGCAAAGGTGTACTGTGAGACTTGGACCAAAACAAAATAGCGTCTTTTCCACTTTTTCCAAACGGACTTGCCCACCGCGTAAAGGTAGCCACAATGCTTCATGTTCAACGGCTTTTCCATCCGACAGGCAATTCTCATACGAAGATCCTGATCGGGACAGCTTCGTGGGACGGTCATTTTGTACCAGTCTGGCGAGCGATTCGTCAACGGCGTCGGTTTAAGTATGACCTCGCCGAGTTTCTTGTCTTCTAGAGCTAGTATTGCAGGATTTTCGGTGAAAAAACGTATCTTCACAACTGGCAATGGATTCATCGTTGTAAAATCTGCTTGTGTGTCCCACCTAAAAACATGACATTATGGTAAAATTACATGTTAGACTCTTATTGTTGCCACGATAACTCAAATAGTGGAAAAACTGACATGGGCTTCGAGGCTTCAGCTTGATCAGTTTGAAACTTTTCGCTATCGCATTCCATGGTGCAGTAAACGATTCTATTTGGAGCCAGACTCTTGATCCCCTTGACTTCCATGACGACGACCTCCAGCGGAAACGAGAGGGCTACGTCCATTTTGGTCAGTTGGGGTTCCGAGTCTGCGGAGTCGTTAGAGAGCCCTGTTGGAAGCGAAAAGATTCAACAGAGACAAAATAATCATAAGCTAAAATATTCCAAAAGTCTATATTTAACAATGATTTTTCTTTTCCTCTTGCATGGAAAAACTTTAATGAACAGCTCTTAACAAAACCTTGCACAAAAATCTATTTGCCTTAACATGAAGAGTATTAATAAAAAATACTATATTGATTGAGAACGTGATAAAGATATGAGGAAGAAGATGATGTATAACTTGTACCAAATACTTTCGATTTGGCTGAGATCCAAAAAAAAAGGAAAAGATTAAGGAGAATATAAGGTGCGCGTGCCCACCGTATAAGACCATTGAAATACGCGGTATCCTTTTTATAAGGGGCCACAACTTGGTCATCGGCATATAGTTGCCGTTGGTCATATCTTCTGAATACTGGATACTTTTCGTTATTATTTTCAAGGAGTTATTTGACGTTCTATACTCAAATTTTAAAAGCAAGTGTTTAAGATTATGTCTTACTGTACTCCTAAATCTAAATGTTACGCTTTTCTTAGATTAAGACGTTAAAAGGTAACATTCGAATTCAAGACGAACCTTGATTACGGGGGCGGGAGCGATCGCTACGATGATTGTAACGTTTCAGCTTCTGCAACCCGTATTTGCCCTCCATCGAACATTTGGAGACTGGTAAAGACTCCAAATTGACCATCAACTGGTTGATGGCAATTTTTGATTCGTCGATGAATTGCGACTCCATCTCCTTGACAATGAACCGGGGCATTTTTTTCCGGTCCTGCGATGAGTGACCAAAGACAAGGAAGAACGAGAAAAAAAAGAATTTTTTTTTTTTTAGCTTCATCATTATCATTGATTATTACATTAGAAAGAATAATCTTACCGCTGCCATTTCGTTTACAATCGACACGCGGCCGTCCAACTCCCTCCTGATGGCGGCAGCCTGTTCATCGGCTGAATCCAACAGGAGGGCGTTGAACAATATTTGATGCTCAAATTTCTTAACGCCAAGTATTTGTTGGAACATATCATAGAGCTGTTCTTTCGACAGTATCAGCTCGGAATTCAGCGACTGCTGTTGCATCCTAGATGGCCTCTTGGTGTCATCGTCACCGGTACCCTTGAAGATACAATCAAACTTGGCCAGCCAGGACGTAAGCACAGTCTCTTTGCTCAGACCGTCGATTTCCGGGAGGCTCCGGACACGCTTCTCGATGTTGATCCTGAATACCTCGCGGAAATCGTGCTGTGAGCAACCGCCGCTCTGCACCATGCGCACCACCCGCTCTGACTTCAGAAATACGTCAAAGTAATTCTGAATCGCGTTGTGGAAAGCCTCGTCGGCCATTATGTTTGTCTCGCCTTTCAAAAAGCTCTGAAACCCACGTTGCGTAATAAACACTCATGTCGTACAACTACACAAATTTCGGATGTTTAATAGCAATGGTATAGATTTGTACGTGATAAACAGAAATATCAGAAATATTAGTATACAGGATTGAACGTGGTCGCCGTACCTGCAAATTGAATTTGCCAAAGTTACCGCCGAATCGAAGTGTATATAATATCGAAGATTTAATTGCGTTTCCACGTAGTCCGTAGCGTCATATCGAGTAGCGACAGCTGTAGCGGGAGTTTCGATTTTGTTGAAATCGATGCCTTTACGAGCAAAGGCTTGTTTGCATACGATATAGCCTTCTTAGCTCCCGGGGCTTCGGCTACGAATATAACCAATGTTTCGCTCGAAGGCTTTTATCACGAGTCATTTGCGAACAGATTTTAGATGACGGTCGTACATGTTATCTTAAAATTTTTTATGCAAAACGAGGGTAATCGAAAGCTTAAAGTAGATATTTATTACGAAATAAGTATATAATGATAAGTCACCCGATGTCCCATTACAATGTTATGTATGCATGATGGCTTCTAATGTCTGTTTTTTCCACAAGAGCTTTATTATGTCGGAAATGAGTCTCTGCCAGGATAAATCTACTTTCAGAATCTGAAAGTCTTCCGCAGTATCTTTACTTGGCTTATTATTTATTCAAGACACTGCGTGGTCTGATATGAATCTACATCGTGCCGGCTCTATCGTAAGATTTTTCTCGTGTACTATGGTTGACTTGGGGATTCCCATTTGGTTTTATTTTGTGACATACCATTGCTATTGTAAATTTTTGGATGACTTGTTTTTTTTTATTGATTTATTACAACTAGACCAAACGAAAAGAGATGCTAAAACCTACCTGAAAGCGGGAACACAGCGTTTCCAGTTGCTGTTTCGTGATTTTCATGTGCCTCTTTGTCAAATCCGTTGGTTGTTTTGCATTGAACGGATATGCGATGCACCTCGAAATAAACACGTATAACTGAAGCCTCGTTTTTCTCTCTTCCTCCTCACGCTCTTGTTTATCCTACGAAATTCCGTCGTTTAGAAAATTAAATTTTAATCATCGGTTTGTTTTTTAACAAATACTAATAATCCACATAAAGATGCTTAGGGTTCAATCTAGAATACTATACAGCATGAAATTCATCAGAATACAAGAATCATTATTACATGTTTACTCCATTTGTTATTTACCACAACAAATTTCTGTACATTACGTGCTCTGGAATAAATCCTGGCATCTCCTTTATACATGCGTAAAGAGGTTCTTTAATTTCATCACACGAAGGTAATGAAATAATGTAGGTGGTTTGGAAAATGCAGTAAAATTTACAAGTTCTTTCGAGTACATTGATAAAATGTCTTTACATCCATATTTTGGATTGATATAGATACATAGTTTTAAGAATCTCAACACCTAAAAATGCAGGTTGCCCATATTTTAGAATCAAGGTATTGAGTCTAAATTACAAGCTATCATGTAAAGCCACCCATGCCAAGGTAACGAATTAAATTTTCCAGCATTAATAAAGCTAAGTTAAATTGAATAATACTCTTTGAAATCTCACCTTTCTATTGGAGGAATATGTTTTACATAGGTTTTACGAGAAAACGAGTCTAGCAGACCTTACCGTTATATAAAACAAAAAAAACATACTATGTTTAAAAAAATATGTGTCATTAAGTCTTGCATTTTCAAAAAATATCTCAAATTATTTATTACTGAAGTGTCAAAATTCTGTATATACCTAGGTATATGAACGCAAGAGGACGCCACCAGCGATCTGCTCTCATAACCTAAAAATTCATACATACATGGCACTAACATATATATTGCACTGTAGTCACCTTGATCAGTTAAACATATCAAGTTACACGTATTCTCAGCTTAAAGCAAAAGCTCTATTTTTCTTATTCTTGGATGTATATTGTTTTAAATAATGTATTATATAAAAAAATATCAGTTCAATATGTTGTATCACCATGGTTAATAAATAAAAGTATTGATTCTCCTACGAAGTTTAAGGCTTTTATGGTGAAAAATTTAGTTCATACCTCTGACATCGATGGCGCTACATGATATGTACTCATAGTGGAGTCAATGTAAATACGACCATCACCTGCAGTTCCTGCTCAGTCTTCTCGCTGGCGACGGAAGGCGACGGACTGATGGGCCTCTGACCAGCTTTGCCCGCGTAGTTGGCCGCATCCTGGTGCGCGCTCATCGATGGCGACAGAGAATTCCTGGCACTGTGGCCGCCGGGCACATCGAGGCCCGACTGACCAGACAGAGCCGCGTCCTGCTCTGCCGCTATCATTAGGCCAGCCTTGGCGCCTCCACGGCCATGATGATGCGACCCGACGACGCCGGCGGCAAGACCTGCCGGGCCCGGTGAACCCTGTCCCATCGAACCCGGGCCCCCAGGACTGCCCATGCCGCCGGCACCCGCATGGCCACCTCCGATCGAACCACCAGCGGGACCCGTCACCCCACCGACAGCGTGGTAGCGGGCACCGTGACCAGCCCCGGGGCCTCCAGTCGCCGCCCCATGATGATGGGACGACCCGCCACGGCCCCTACCACCAACGGCCTGGTGGACGTGTTGGTCCTCCTCACTGTCCTCCTCAGAGGAGCTTGGATCGATCATGGTCTCAGGCGAGCCTTATCTGTGTATATATATCTGTGTTTGCAGTTATATGCCACAAGCAGGCCCTCGACCTCTCCCCCCCCCCCACCCCCAACGTTCGTTGAGCGTGGAGCCGCGCAGACGCCGAAGCCGGCTTATTTGATGCGCCTCCCAAAGGATTTTGGGCTGGCTGAGCTCTTGGCTTGTTAGTACGTTCCAAGAGCTGCGCCACTCGCGTATTGCGTTTATGGACGCCTGACCGCGCCCCCTAGCGGGATCACCGCGATAGGCCCCTTGCACTCGTCGTCCTCGACGTCGCCAGTTTTGCCGCTGACGCAGCGATTGCCGCTTGTGAATATCTGATTGACGGCTGATCCGTTTTGTATGGATTTCTCTGGTGGACCCTGCTCGGATGGTTTTTAGTCTGTTTTTTCAATCTTTTCTGCTCCCGTTCTTGTTGCTGTGCCGAGGTAATCTGTGGGTTTGAACAAGTAGAAGATGTTAAATTTAAATCACATTAAGAATTTTTAGCATAGTTAAAAAAATGAGAGAGGTGCAATTTGAGGTTACGTTTGATCTAAATCTTAGCTTCTTCAGCAGAAAAAGTAAATTTTCTTGGAAACCCAAATAGAGGGACTCAAGGAGAAAACGAATGGATCCAGAGACAAAAACAAATAGAAGAGAAAAAGCTGAAAAAAGAAACTAGAAAAGAGTCAAGAAAATGGAAAATAAGAAAAAAGGAATAGAAGAAAAAAACATTTTTTTGAACATACTAAACAGAAAAAATTTAAGTACATAAAAGAGAGAAAAAGAAAAATAAAGTAAAATATAGTGATCATAAATGAAAATTATTATGGCAATTAATTGGTAAGTCAAGTTTCGATATCGGGGCAATGATTTGGCCCAAATTAAAGAGGACATGAAAAGAGGTTGTAAAATTAGAAAAAAACGCCAAAAAACAAAGAAAAACACATGATAACATGATTTAAATAATTCTGTGAAAGAAGTTTAATGAAAGTAGAATTAAAAAGGTAATGATTCTTTTTAAAATTGAGAGCGAAATGAAAAAAGGTAGAACAAAAACAGGAAAAAGAAAAAAAAAATAAAGACATGAAGTAGGAAGAAGTAAAAAAGTTGAAGAAAATGAATACCAAACTGTGTGTAGCATGCTTGGTGAAGTACGGAAAGGATATGAGAATTTCAATGAGATTTTAAAAAGGATTAGTGCTGTAAAGAAATGGAACAGTTGATTAGATAGAAATAGCTGTATTTGTACAGTGCTCTGAGGAGCAAACTTTAAAAATAAAGAAAAAGAGCCAATCAAAAAATTTACTAAAGCAGAAGCTACAAAAAATTGAGAACACAAAAATCCTAGGTCAGATGAGAGGATTAGGGATTGAAGAAATTCAACACAGTAAATATAAAAGAAAAAAGTTTAAATCGCGTATTCGAATATACATTAATACACTCATATATTTTCACATCAATAATCATTATAAAGCCATGGACTACACTTTAAAATAACGAATAGACTGTAAAAAAACGTAACGATGCCAAGTATCAGTTCAAAACGATCAGGTCGTTAAATATTCGATACCAAGAGCTATACGTACATTTATAATCGTTCCGGAATAACTTATCTTTTGATTGCCATTAGCAAAGTTTCGGCTACGAATCCCCATTGATTCATTATAATTGTCGAGGTGGAAAAGTTTCCCTCGCGATATTCCGACCGCGAATATGAACGACGAGGAGTAGAGGGGGTGCAAGCCGGGGATGACGAAAGAGGAGGTGGAGGAGAAAGCAAAACTTGATGAGCTCGGGTTTGGTGATGGTGCGAGCGGCTGTGTCTTAAATTAGAAAGTTTGGTCTCGCGCATTGATCATTCCCGCGCAATCCGTTTTGCCACTAGATATAGTGGCTTCTCCTTGATGAATTTTCAGCCCTACCGAGGAAACCTTCGCTTCATAGCATCCCACAAATTCACAAGGAATATTGTTTGTTTGGTTTCCCCCCTTTTTTTACAGTATTTTGGGGGGGTACGATAAGGATTTAATTAGAAAAAAAAAAGTCATGAAATCAACGTAATTGAATCATTAATGTTACAATGCAGCTATTTTTTTCCAACTAGCGATATCTAAAAAAATTATTAAACATAAAATCTGATGGACTTCATTTTACACTCACCATCATTCATAATACGCTCTATATAAGTTTACAAGTACGCGCGTTATCATTTCAACATTGTAAAAATTATTTCGCATAAAAAACCCATAAAATCTACTCGTGCAAGGCTGTGTATCCATAAAGATTATTATGATTCGCATAAAAAATGGATTATACTTCCTTTTAGGCTGTCCTCAAAGCTCAGTTAAAATTTATAGTAGTGCGTACATTGAGAGAAAAAAATGATAATTATAGAGAAATTCCACCAAAAATTATCATTTTGCACAATAAATCGGATGCAAGTTGGCAAAAAAGAATAAAATTAATATTTATGATAGTAAAGATTACTGTTTTAACAGTTAAAATTATGGTTCGAAAAGTAAACGTTATGGTTAGAACAGTAAAAATTCAGATGCGGGAAAGTAAAATTTACTAACTGATCCTTTAAATGTTTACTATTTCAGGATAGGTAATTTTTGCTAGAATTTCTCTATATTTTTTTTTCTCTCAGTGTATGTATTTAATAATAATAATAACAACATTGCAGATTATAACTTATTAAAACATAAATCCGATATGGCCTCTCTCTTTTTTTACTGTTTACTATAAATTCACTCATGGAATAAGTTACGTTTTCATAAAGTTATTTGAAAAAATATATAGTGAACTCGCTAAAACATCTCTATCCATCAACTTTAAGCTACGTTTTAGCAAGGAAGCTTTTACGCGGGAAGATTATCGGCTAAATATTATGGATTTTCGATGTCACCCCCCTTTCACGTAACAGACACTTCGTGTACATACCTCGAAG